>NC_064858.1:76475758-76648258 GCF_024139225.1 Suncus etruscus
CTTCCTTGGCTAGCGCTTGCAAGGCTAGCTTACAAGACTAGCTTACAAGGCTAGCTTGCAAGACACCTTACCTCCAGCGCCACCTACCCGGCCCCCACATATTTTCTTTTAATGAAGTTTCTTTTTAATAAGTCCATTACCATTTAGGTTTTGTTTTTTTTTTACCATTTAGTTTTAACACTCTTAAGTAAATTATTCATATCTGCCAAGGGACAGGCTTGGGGGAGGGTGAGAAACTGGGGACAATAATGGAGAGAATGTTACATTGGTGGTGGGATTGGTGTTGTAACATTAAATACTAGAAATAACTGTATTATGAACAACTTGGTAAACCATGGTATTTAAAATAAATTTATTTTTAAATAAATACATAAAATATAATAGCTCAAATGATATAGGGGGAAAAGATTTGAAACAGACTACAAGAGAATGACTGTGGAGACAGAGCAATAGTACTGTGGGTAGGCACTTGCCTTGCATGCAGCTGATCTAGATTCAACCTCTGCCATCCCATATGGTCCCCCCCAAGCCTGCCAGGAGTGATTTCTGAGTACAGAGCCAGGAATTACTTCTGAGAACCACTGGGTATGCCCCCCAAACTAATCATACAAAAGCAAGAAAGAATGAGAACAGAGTAAAAAGAGAGATGAGAAGTATGGAAAACAAATAGTGAAATTGCAAATATAAATCCAACCATATCAGTAATTCATTAAGTGTGAATGAATAGTCTTTACATTTTAAATTATTATTTCAGCTTAAGTAATCTTTCATAATAATGCTAACATTTATGGTTTTGATGTACAGTATACTATCAGATTACCCAAAACTCTCTACCATATCCATATTTTGTTTGTTTTGTTTTTTGGGTCACACCCGGCAGTGCTCAGGGATTACTCCTAGTTCCACACTCAGATATTGCTCCTGGCAGGCTCAGGGCACCATATGGGATGCCGGGATTCAAACCACCATCCTTCTGCATGCAAGGCAATAGCCCTACCTCCATGCTATCTCTCCGGCCCTCTACCATATCCTTATTTCACTACTGTCCTTCTCTTTATTCACCCCTTCTTCTGTTCCTTCCTTTGGTAATATTAGTTTTGTAATCCAAGGCCAAGGGTTTGTCATCATTTGTTATTGTCTACCTTCTTTTTTCCCCAAATACCATAGTTGATTAAGATTAGATGATTAAGTCCTTTCTTCTCTGACTTATACACTCAGTTCCATCCAAGTTGCAATAAACCACAAAATTTCGTCTTATAACTGCATAGTATTCTATTATACATAGTATTAAATTTATGCCACAGTTTCTTTATCCTTTCATCTGTTGTTGAACACTTGGGTTGTTTCCATATCTTTGCTGTAAGTACTTCAGTAAGATTTGGTCAGAATATATCTTTTTTTTTTGGTTTTTGGTTTTTGGGTCACACCTGGCAGCGCTTAGGGGTTACTTCTGGCTCTGTGCTCAGAAATTGCTCCTGGCAGGCTCGGGGGACCATATGGGATGCCAGGATCCAGGATTCGAACCACCAACTTTCTGCATGCAAGGCTGTGCTATTTCTCCAGCCCCTTGAGTTCTGGACTTTACCAGTACAAGGATCAAACTCAGATCAAATTCAGGTCCTTTGCCACATAAATTATGCTTCAATAAATCTTCCTTTGGTTAGTATTTTGATCACATATCCAGCAGTGCTCAAGGGCTTCTCCTACTGGTTCTCAGGGAAAAGTATGCATTCCTTCCTTGAGGCTTTCTCCTCAATCTCTATTTCTAGTGTCCTTCAGTACTCTTACCTGTTTTTTTCTTTTGTTTTTTCCTCTCATCAATCAAAGCTGCACACATTTTAGACAGCATATTGATATTCTTCTCAATAGACTTAAATGTGTCAGGTAAAAGCTCCAATTTTGCTATCCAGTGGTAGTACTCATTGATATCAACTTCAATATTTATGTCAGACAAAACACCATCTTAAAGACAGTAAAAAATTATTTTAGGGCACAAAAATAATTACAATCATATAGGCTTATACTAAGTGTATAACTACTAAGTGTTGCAGTGTTGGAAATATAGATAACTCACACTTATTGATCTGAAGAGAGAGAAATGCTTCCTCCCCTCCACTCCTGGCAGCCTGTGGGGGGACCACCGTAAGGGATACCAGGGATCGAATCTACCTGGGTTGTCTGCATGCAAGGCAAATGCCCTAACCACAGTGCTATCACTCTGGCCCTCTCTCTCTTTCTTTCTTTCTCCCTAACCCCCTCAATTCCCTTCCCAGAGGAAATCATCATCAAAAAGATCAACTACATCCCACAATGACCCCAGTCATATGCCTCTAGGATCTTTTCAACTTCTTGAATATTTGCCTCTTTTTGGGACCTCACCCAGTGGTGTTGGTTTTGCTGAACCTTGAACCTAATGCTGCCCTCACATGTAATGCAATCACACAGTCCCAGGAATGGGCCCTGTTCTTCCTGGAGTGCCCTGGGGAGAAAAGAGTCTGGTACCAAGGCCCACAATATGCAGGAAAGTAGCCTTAATGGGAAAGAGGTTGGTAGCTGGTGCAGTGAATCCTTCTGAGATCCTATTAAGGAAATGTGCATTCCTAAACCTTGAAGCAAAGTGGGAAGGGAAACTGAAACCCAGACTGGAAGATGGTGGGGGAGGGGATGGTGGAGCACAGCTCAGAGAGACCAGCATTCTGCAGCCTCAAACCATAAAATAACCAGATGCTAGGAGATATACCCCTTTCCCCATTTTGGGGAGCCACAGCCAGTAATGCTCAGGCTGCTAACTCCTGACTTTATGCTCAGAGATCACTGCAAGCAGTGTACCTCCTGTACTATCACTAAGGTCCCAAAAGGTTCTATTTGATTTGGTTCCTTGACTTTGAGGGAGTGGGTAACAAACAGTGATTTTTTTTTCTTTTTGGGCCACACCCAGTGATGCTCAGGGGTTACTCCTGGCTATGCGCTCAGAAATCACTCCTGGCTTGGGGGACCATATGGGATGCCAGGGGATCGAACTGTGGTCCATCCTAGGCTAGTGTGGGCAAGGCAGATGCCTTACCGCTTGTGCTACCACTCCGGCCCCTAACTTCTTTATTTTTGATTCTGAGTTTTTTCAGTCTTTTATTCAAACCATATATTCTCTTTCATACACTTTCCTAGATATTGATTCACTAAAACAAATTCCCTAACTATATGTTAAAATAAAATTTAGACTTTAAATAATACAGAATATAAAATAGTAAGAAATGATATAAATAATAGTAAAGACTAGGGGCCGGAGTGATAGCACAATAGTAGGGCATTTGCCTTGCATGCAGTTGACCTGGGACGGACCCAGGTTCGATCCCTGGCATCCCATATGGTCCCCTGAGTCTGCCAGGAACAATTTCTGAGTGCAGAGCCAGGAGTAACCTTGAGTGCCTCCAGGTGTGGCCCAAAAACAAACAAACAAAAAATAAGTGGGGGCCGGAGAGGTGGCACTAGAGGTGAGGCATCTGTCTGCTTTGCAAGCGCTAGCCTAGGATGGACTGCGGTTCGATCTTCCCACGTTCCATATGGTCCCCCAAGACAGGGGCGATTTCTGAGAGCATAGCAGTAGTAACCCCCGAGTGTCAAACGGGGTTGACAAAAATCAACAACAATAAAAAATAGTAAAAGACTAGTGGGCAGTGCCAAGGGCTAAGGATAGGATAGGATAGGATAGGATAGGATAGGATAGGATAGGATAGGATAGGATAGGATAGGATAGGATAGGATAGGATAGGATAGTTTTTTTTAAATATGGAACGCTTCACGAATTTACATGTCATTCATGCATAGGAGCCATACTAATCTTCTTCGTACTATTCCAATTTTAGTATATGTGCTGCTAAACTAACACAAATGTCTCTTTTTAAAAAAAAAAAAACAAAAAACATTATGTGGCCCGGAGAGATAGCAAAGCAGCATTTGCCTAGCAAGCAGCCGATCCAGGACCAAAGGTGGTTGGTCCCCCGTGCCTGCCAGGAGCTATTTCTGAGCAGGCAGCCAGGAGTAGCCCCTGAGCACCACCGGGTGTGGCCCCAAAACAAAAACAAAACAAAAAAAAAACACCAAAAAACATTATGTATGTATGTTTGTATGTATGTTTTACACCATAACTGGCTGGCACTCAGGGGTTACTCCTGGCTTTATGCTCAGAAATTGCTCCTGGCAGGCTTGGGGTACAGTGTGGGATGCTGAGAATTGAAGCCGGATCTGTCCCAGGTTGGCCACGTGCCTGGCAAATGCCCTACCATTGTACTATAGCTCCGGCCCCAATATGTCTCATTTTTAAGTGAAAAAACTAGTATACCTAGTGGGAAATCTTCTAGGCAAGAAGCAAAGTAAGTATGGGGGTGAAGCAAACTATTATGTTTAAAAATGATCTGGTGGGACTGGAATGATAGTTCAGTGGGTAAGATGCTTGTTTTGCATGAGGCCCGCTGGTCTGATCTCCAACATCCCCTATAGTTGCCCAAGTCATCCAGGGTTAATTTCTGAATCCAGAGTCATAAGTAATTCTTGAGCACCCCCAGGTGTGGACTTAAAAAATTTTAAATGATAGAGGATATTAAATTGAGTGAAATCAGAAAGGGATAGATACAGGGGCCGGAGAGATAGCATGGAGGTAAGGCGTTTACCTTGCATGCAGAAGGACGGTGGTTCGAATCCCGGCATCCCATGTGGTTCCCCAAGCCTGCCAGGAGCGATTTCTGAGCATAGAGCCAGGAGTGACCCCTGAGTGCTGCCTGGTGTGACCCAAAAACCAAAAACAAACAAAAAAAAAGGAGGGGGGAGGATAGATACAGAATGAGCTCTCTCATATGTGAGACTTAAAAGTTACACAGCAAGGTGGCAAAGGGAGAACTGATCCACACAATTGAGTTGGGAGAGTTGAGAGGGAGGGGTTGGGATAGAAGGAGGGTGGGGTTCTTAAGAGGAAGGGGATACACTGGTGATAGATGTAGTGTTAGAATTATGTACCTAGGGGCCGAAGAGATAGCACGGAGGCAAGGTATTCACCTTGCATTCAGAAGGTTGGTGGTTTGAATCCCAGCATCCCATATGATCCCCCAAGCACTGCCAGGAATGATCTCTGAACAAAGAGCCAAGAGCAACCCCTGAGCACTGCCAGGTGTGGCTCAAACTCCTCCTATTATATATATTATATATTATTATGTATTATAGTATACATACTATATATTTTATTATTTATATAAATATAAAATAATCATGTATAATATAGTTATATATTACTAGAGGAGAGTTCTCCTAAGTCTTTCCTCCTTTAATCTGATTTTTCAACATTTACTAATAGATCCTGTTCTCTGTCTTATCTTTGTGGTTTTCCTTTGAACTATTTTTGGAAACTTACGCCATTCCTCCAACCAGGCTAGGATGTGGGCAAGAGTCTTTTCTGCCATTTCAACATTCTTAGCATGGTTGTTTATTTTCTCCAGAAGAGTATTTCTTCGTTTCTTATAGTCTGTAATGGAGATTTTCCTTCTAGAGGTCAAAGGATCCTCAAAAGCATAGCGATTTATTATCCGATGCACATTATCCGTTATAGAATTTAATTGTGCCATAACTTCCTATAAAGATAAGGGAATATATTATAAATATTGTTAGGCAATAATTTTGATTACCTTCCCAGAATGTTAGCGACAGTTACCATGACACTATCCAGAATTTCACTAACCATCTATTTACCATGGGTCTTAGATTTTCCCATTATTTTTTTCTGCTTTCATTATTATAATATAACTATTAAATACTTTTTTTTTTTTAAATCCATTCTGAGGGGCCGGAGAGGTAGCACTAGAGGTAAGGCATCTGCCTTGCAAGTGTTAGCCTAGGACAGACTGCGGTTCGATCCCCCGGTGTCCCATATAGTCCCCCCAAGCCAGGGACAATTTCTGAGTGCATAGCCAGGAGTAACCCCTGAGTGTCAAACAGGTGTGGCCCCCCAAAACAAAACAAAAATCCAGTTTGAAATTCTAGTCTTTCATTAAAATTTACTTTTAGTAAATCATTTTTTAATTCTGTGCTACCTCTATCCCTCTTTAATAGTGATAATACCAGATTCACAGCTGTTGGAATATGTAACACAGAAGAAAATGTTTTATAAATTATGGTGGCTATAAATGTATTAATAATAAAGTTACTGGAATAGAACTATAGTGCAGTGGGTAGGCACTTGCTTAGAATTGAACCCATGTTCAATCCCTGGCACCTTATAAGATCCCAAGTCTTCCAGGAATGATCCCTGAGCACAGCGCCAAGAGTAAACCCTGAAACCTATAAGTCAAAAATCAAAATAAAGTTACTTTTCTCCTTTATTTTTTACCTAGACCTCACTCTAGAAAAAGTTTTCAGAATATTCCTCAATTTAACTTTTGGGAGAGAGCTAGGCGAGGTTGTACTACAATGGGAAGAGTTTAGAGTTTATTACTGGCTCTATACTCAGGAATGAATTCTGGCATTGCTCCAGGGGCCATATTTGGTGGTGGGATCAAACTAGGGTCAGCCACATGCAAGAAAAGCTTGTACTATTTCTTGAGCCCCTTAATATGAATTTTTTAAAACTTTATTGATCGATTGATTGGTTTCTAGGCCACACCCAGCAGTACTCAGGGGTCACAGTCCTGGTTCTGCACTCAGAAATTGCCCCTGGCAGGCTGGGGGACCATAAGGGGTGCCGGGAATCGAACCAGGTCCCTCCTGAGTTGGCCACATGCAAGGCAGACTCCCCACCACTGTACTATCTCTCAGGCCTCTTACTAGGAATTTCTTTCCCCAACTTATGAGTCTATCAGAAAGCTTCTCCCTCTGGCCATTCTGTCTACTTCATTCTCAATCAGTGTAATTCCTCATTGTAGCATTTAGACATTTGTGGAAGTATTTTCGCTTAAAACTAGAAGAAATCACTGATACTTAGTATAGGATGCTGAAGGATGCTAGCCTGTCCTGTTGTATAATGGACAAACCACACAATGGAGAATGATCTAATTCTACATGCACTTGGCACATGTGGGGTTCTACTGGAGATCAAGCTGGCGACTCACACTTGTAAGGCATGTGAGACGTTACAAGAGCCATCCCTGGACCATCACATTAACGTTTTTAAAGTATGCTCTTGTACATTTAATATATAAATTTAATTCAGAGGAATTAAATGATGCTGCAAATATTTTAAGTGTACAGAAAATTTGATGAAGAATTTTACCTCTCTCCTCCCCCAAAATATCAATTAATCTTTCAGTTTGGCTTCAGACAAACCAGACTCTATACTCTTAAAAGAGTATTAAGATCTTGGAGCAGAAGTGAGATAGTACACTTGTTTTGTTTGTAACTGACCTGGGTTTGATTCCCTGGAGCATGTCAGGAGTGACCCCTAAATAGAAAGCCAGGAGTAAGTTCTGAGCATCATTAAATGTAATCCCAAAACAAAATGAAATGAAAGTAAAGATTTGTTGGACCAGAGAGATAAATCAATAGTTTGAGTGCATGCTTACATGTGGAAGGCCTGGGTTCCATCCCGAGCATTACATGGTACTAAGAACTGCTGGGAGTGACTTCTAAGCACAAAGCAAAGAGTAGTTTCTGAATATTGCTGGGTGTGCCCCTCTATTAAGATTTGACAGTGGCTACCATGAAAGGGTTTGGTACTCTTTTGTTCTGTGGACTCTGTATGTGTGTGTGTGTGTGTGTGTGTGTGTGTGTGTGTGTGTAGAGAGAGAGGGGGGATAGAGAGAGAGAGAGAGAGAGAGAGAGAGAGAGAGAGAGAGAGAGAGAGAGAGAGAGAGAGAGACTTGGTGGTGCTCAAGGACCATTCCTGTCTAGCTCAGGGGACTATATGTGATGCTGAAGATCAAACCCAGGTTGATCACATGCAAGGCAAGCATCTTACTCACTGTACTACCTCTTTCTGCCCCTTGATGATTTTTGTTTGTTTTTGTTTTGGGGCCACACCCGGTGATGCTCAGGGGTTCCTTCTGGCTATACGCTCAGAAATCGCCCCTGGCTTGGGGGGCCATATGGGACGCCATGGGACTGAACCGCTATCCATTCCAGGCTAGTGTGGGCAAGGCCTTACCACTTGCGTCACCGCTCCAGCTTTATTGATGATTTTTTAATCCCATTTTGCTAGTAGAACCTGCCAAGAAGCTCTAAGACAGAACTATAAATTTATGAATTAATACATATCTTTTTTCTTTTTTTTTTTTTTTTTTAGGTTTTTGGTCCACACTGGTGATGCTCAGGTTTACTCCTGGCTCTGTCTGAGCTCAGAAATCACCCCTGGCAGGCTCAGGGGACCATATAGGATGGTGGGAAATGAACCTGGGCCCGTTCTGGGTTGGCCGCATGTAATGCAAACGCCCTACTGCTGTGCTATTGCTCTGGCCCCACATTTCTAAAATGTATGAAAAACAACTGAAAAGACCAACAGCCCCTCTATCATTTAATATCAGTCAATTGTTCAATTTTTTTGACAACTTTTTTGTTGTTGTTTTGGGCCACACCCGGTGACACTCAGGGGTTACTCCTGGCTATGCACTCAAAAATAGCTCCTGGCCTGGGGGACCATATGGGACATCAGATATCGAACCCAAGTCCATCCTGGGTCAGCCACATGCAAGGCAAACGCCCTATAGCTTGTGCCACCATTCTGGTCCCTCAATTGTTCAATTTTATGAATAATCTGATAGACTTTGACTGCCTTGTTTGCCAGACCTACAGCCTTCTAACAAAATTTGGTTGAAAAGAGAAACCAACAAAATAAAATAAATTTTATTTTGAAAATAATTGAGCTGGAAGCCTTAGAGGGATGGTGATAAAATTGGAATTTAAGTGCATATAGCATGTTAATGTTGACATTCTGTATTCTAGCAAGCCCATTTTGATTTGACTACACTCTGACCAGAATTGAATATATTAGATAAAATATTAGGTTCATTTAATCTGAAATCCTTATTGCTTCTTTCCCTCTTTTCCATTTTAATTTGCTTAAACATTCATGTCTAGATAAATGTTTTTTGTTGTTTTTGTTTTTGTTTGTTTTTTGGGGGGTCACACTCGGCAGCACTAGGGGTTACTCTTGGCTCTACACTCAGAAATCATTCCTGGCAGACTCGGGGGACCATATGGAATGCCGGGATTTGAACCACCATCCTTCTGTATGCAAGGCAAACACCCTGCCTCCACGCTATCTCTCCAGCCCCATAGATAAATGTTATTTATGTCTTTATCAAGAAAGAGTTCTATTTGCATTTGGACCACAAATACCCTGCACTAAATACTCTGAACTGAAGTAAAAATTAAAAAGCATTATATGGAGAGATAAATAAAATAAGTTTCAGTTTCTAGATTAAAAAAAGTTTAATTGGGCCCGGAGAGATAGCACAGTGGTGTTTGCCTTGCAAGCAGCCGATCCAGGACCAAAGGTGGTTGGTTCGAATCCCGGTGTCCCATATGGTCCCCCATGCCTGCCAGGAGCTATTTCTGAGCAGACAGTCAGGAGTAACCCCTGAGCAACGCCAGGTGTGGCCCAAAAACCAAAAAAAAAAAAAAAAAAGTTTAATTAATGTAAAATAAATCTCCACCCAGGCTGAGCTGGTCTAAAGTCGGGTCATGCACAAATTTATAAACCAGAGTTGGAGAGATAGCACAGCAGTAGGGCGTTTGCCTTGCACGCAGCTGATTCGAACAGACAGTGGTTCAAATCCTGGCATCCCATATGGTCCTCCATGCCTACTAGGAGCGACTTCTGAGCACAGAGCTAGGAGGAACCCTTGAACACTTCCTGGTGTGACCCAAAAACCAAAAATAAAATAAAATAAACCAAGCCGGGGCCAGAGAGATAGTATGGAGGTAATGTGTTTGCCTTGCATGCAGAAGGATGGTGGTTTGAATCCCGGCATCCCATGTGGTCCCCCGAGCCTGCCAGGAGCGATTTCTGAGCATAGATCCAGGAGTAACCCCTGAGCTTTGCTGGGTGTGACCCAAAAACCAAAAACAACAACAACAACAACAACAACAACAACAAAACCCAAGTCAGAGAGAATTATGGTGTCAGATGGCTTATTGCCAGTAGTCTCTCTGGCCCCACCAAACCGACCTTCCTTTTTTTTTGGGGGGGGGTCACACTCGGCAGCACTCAGGGGTTCTTCCTGGCTCTGTGCTTAGAAATCACTCCTGGCAGGCAAGGGGGACCATATGGGATGTCAGGATTCGAACCACCATCCATCCTGAATCTGCTGCATGCAAGGCAAATGCCTTACAGCTGTGCTGCCTCTTTGGCCCCCAACCTTTATTTATTTGTACAACTTCAACCTGGTCGGGGGCCTGTAACCCCTCCCCCAACTTTCTCCTGTCTCACCTGGAGAGGGAGACCCTCCTATAGTTGGGAGGGGTCTGTGGTTGCTAATAAAGGGGTTGCCTCAGGGGTGTAAGAGAATTTAGAGACAGATTCATCAGGAAGCGGAGGGAAGAATAGGAAACAGGTTGAGATGCTGGCGGCTAAAATAGGTTAAAAGCTTAGGATAGAAGCCACACATGTGGCCTATTATTAATAAAGTTTCATGAAATCTGAAATCTGACTGCTTTGGATCATTTCCTCACTGCTATCCTGATACCTTCAGACCCGCCGGCTGGAAGGGGTTGCAGGTGTGTGGCTCGGGCCAGCAGAGAAAGGTCTCACCATCCATCTATCACCATCCACAACCATCCAGGACTCTATAATTAATAATTATTTCTACAAGGGCCTACCCATGTCCAATTCACAGCAACTGGACACCACCAGGAGGGAGAAAGGAAGGAAGGGAGGGAAGGAGGGAGGTGGCAGGGAAGGAGGGAGGTGGCAGGGAAGGAGGAAGGGAGGCAATGGGAGGGAGGGAGGAAGGAAGGAAGGAAGGAAGGAAGGAAGGAAGGAAGGAAGGAAGGAAGGAAGGAAGGAAGGAAGGAAGGAAGGAAGGAAGGAAGGAAGGAAGGAGGGAGGGAGGGAGGGAGGGAGGGAGGGAGGGAGGGAGGGAGGGAGGGAGGGAGGGAGGGAAGGAGGGAAGGAGGGAGAGAGGGAGGGAGGGAGGGAGGGAAGGAGGGAGGGAGGGAAGAAGGAAATTAAAAATAGTGATGAAAGAAGATATAAACAAATGATGCGAAGCTACTGGAACTCTCAAAATTTCTAGGTGTAAAACAGTAAATAGTAAAACAGTAGATAGGAGATTGGCTATTTTTTAATTTTTTTTTGAGTCACTGTAAGATACACAGATACAAAGTTGTTTATGGTTGAGTTTCAGTCATACAATATTCCAATACCTTTGCCTTCAACCAATGTATACTTCCTGTCACTGATGTCCCCAGTTTTTCCTCTCATGCCTCCCCACCTGCCTCTATATTGTACACTATTCTCTCTCTAACTCCCCATTTTCTCCTTTTAGGCACTTTTTTCCTTCCTGATGAAAGCTTCCAAAACTGAAGGAATGCAGGAAAAGGAAATAATAAAACTTACAGCAGAAATTAATGCGGGTGTCCAGAGCAATAGCACATTTGCCTTACATGCCGTAAACCTGGATTCTATTCTCAGCATCCCATATTGTCCCCTGAGCCTGCCAAGAATGATTTCTGAGCACAGAGCCAGGAATAACCCTTGAGCACTACCAAGTGTGGCCCAAAAGTCAAAACAAAATAAAATAATTAACTGAACACAGACACACACACACTCCAAAAGATCAATGAAAGCAAGAGTTGGTTCTTTGAAAAATAAACAAGAATGATAGACATTATCAAGAAAGTCAAAAGGGTTTTCAAAAACAAAAGCTGAAGTCCAGGTGGATTCACTAGTGAATTCTTTAAAGCCTTTAAAGAGGTCTTACTTGCCAATCAATCTTTTTCTTTTCTTTTTTCAATCAATCTTTTTCAAGCTCTTCAAGGAAATTGAAGAAACAGAGACACTCCTAAACAGTTTCTATGACACTAATATCACCTTGATACCAAAAGCAGAAAAATACCACCAAAAATTAAAAGTTATTGGCTGAAATTCTTGAACACATATGCAAAGACTGTCAACAAAATACCAGCAAGTCTAATCTAATAATTCATCAAAAAGATCATATACCATGACAAAATAGAATTCATGGGGCCAGAGAGAAAGCATGGAGGTAAGGCGTTTGCCTTTCATGCAGAAGGATGGTGGTTCGAATCCCAGCATCCCATATGGTACCCCGTGCCTGCCAGGAGCGATTTCTATGCGTAGAGCCAGGAGTGACCACTGAGCACTGCCAGGTATGACCAAAAACCGAAAAAAAAAAAAAAAGATTCATTCCAGAGATGCAAGGATGGTTCACAGTCAATCAATATAATACACTATATTAATAAAAGAAAAATAAAAAGATAAATCAATAGATGCAGAAAAATCATTTTACAATGTCCTGCACAAATTCATGATAAAAACTCTCAAGATGGGCCCCCCCACTCTGCTGGACTGTGAACCGCACACACCTTGGGCCGGGATCTTAGGGCAGGTTTGAGACCACCCGCCCCCCTCCACCGAACCTTGAACCCCATGAATGCTGGCATAAAGATAGTCTAACTTACACCATATAGGTCTGGTCAGCTCAGACCTAACACTCAATTTCCTCAGATAATCCACAACCCATAAAACAGGATAGCAAAAACACTGACGCAACTTGTAATATCCCTATCAATACTTAGACAACCACCTGGCTAAGAAAAAAATCAACTCTAAATCAGATATACCTTCAAGCACCTCTAATACAATCAGTGTAGCAGACCACTTTATCCGAAAACTCATCATTCAAAACCACCAAGTGCAAAGAAATATGGGTAAACTAAGGAAGACACTAGCAGCTGGGGAAATGGAGAGAAATCCTATCAAGTTTCTAAGTCCACCAAAACACAGGAGCCCAATAGCTGAGAATCTAAAAGCAGCAATGAATGCCCTAGCAATGGAAATCAAGAAATCACTAGCCTGCGAGATTAAGAAATCCATAGATGGGCCCGGAGAGATAGCACAGTGGTGTTTGCCTTGCAAGCAGCCGATCCAGGACCTAAGGTGGTTGGTTTGAATCCCGGTGTCCCATATGATCCCCTGTGCCTGCCAGGAGCTATTTCTGAGCAGACAGCCAGGAGTAACCCCTGAGCACCGCCGGGTGTGGGCCAAAAAAACAAACAAACAAACAAACAAACAAAAAAAGAAATCCATAGATGGGGCCAGAGAAATAGCATGGAGGTAAGGCATTTGCCTTTCATGCAGAAGGTCATTGGTTCAAATCCTGGCATCCCATATGGTCCCCCGAGCCTACCAGGAGGGATTTCTGAGCATAAAGCCAGGAGTAACCCCTGAGCACTGCCGGGTGTGACCAAAAACAAAACAAAACAAAACAAAAGAAATCCATAGATGAACAATTCAGCCAACACAAAGAACTTTTACAGAAGATGAAAGAATCCATACAATTGGAACTAAGGGAAATAAAAAACATGTTAGCAAGCCATAATAGCAGAATTACAGTTAGAAGCATGCATAGAGGAATTTGAGGAAAAACTACAAAACAACAATAACAAAGAAGTCAATAAGAAAGCAAAAGAGAACATTGGAAGAAAAAGTTAAGTACCTAATGAACAAAGATAAAAGAAATAGCCTACAAATTGTAGGAATACCAGAAGGGGAGGGAAAAGGGAAAGGAGAAGAACTAGTAGTGAGGGAATTAACAGCAGAGAAGTTTCCCACCCTCTGGAAAGAGATATCTGTACAAATGCAGGAGGTAAAAAGAGTCCCTAATAAAATAGACCCTAACAGACCAACACCAAGACATATAATAATCCAACTGGCAAAAATCAAAAAGAAAGATGAATTCTTAAAAAAAAAAAAAAAAAGATGGGCCGGAGAGATAGCACAGCGGCATTTGTCTTGCAAGCAGCAGATCCAGGACCAAAGGTGGTTGGTTCGAATCCCGGTGTCCCATATGTTCCCCCGTGCCTGCCAGGAGCTATTTCTGAGCAGACAGCCAGGAGGCCAGGAGTAACCCCTGAGCACAGCCGGGTGTGACCCAAAAACCAAAAAAAAAAAAAAAAAAAAAGATGAATTCTTTAAAGAAATAAGGAAGAGAAAAGCCCTCAAGTACAAAGGAAGGGGCATAAGAATCAAACCAGACCTCCATTTTTTTTTGGGGGGGTCACACCCGGCAGTGCTCAGGGGTTACTCCTGCTGTCTGCTCAGAAATAGCTCCTGGCAGGCACAGGGGACCATATGGGACACCGGGATTCGAACCAACCACCTTTGGTCCTGGATCGGCTGCTTGCAAGGCAATAGACCTCCCATTTGAAACAATTTAAGCAAGAAGACAGTGGAGTGACATATTTAAACTACTGAATGAAATAAACTTCCAACCTACCAACCTAGAGTACACTACCCAGAAAAACTCTCATTCATATGGGAGGGAGAATTAAAAAAAATTCTTAGACAAAAAAAGAACTCACACTGTTTGCACTAACCAAACCATCTCTAAATGAACTACTCAAAGATGTACTACAAAATCCAAACCCCTGATTGTAACAACAACCACTCTACTCAATACAATAGCACAACAACCCTCTCTGGCGATAATCTCCTTCAATGTCAAGGGACTAAATTCCCCCATTAAAACACACAGAGTAGAGGTTTGAACAGAAAATAAAACTAGGTATCTGCTGCCTCCAAGAAACACACCTAAAAGAGCAGGATAGGCACAGGCTTAGAATAAAAAAAAAACAAACTCTCAAGATAGGAATTTAAGGAACTTTCCTCAATGTACTCAAAGTCATGGCATACATTATACTCAATGGGGAAAAAACTAAAAGCCTTGTCTCTAAGATCTGGCACAACACAAGGTTGACCACTCTTGCTGTCTCTATTCAATATAATACTGAAAGAATTTGCCATAGCGACCAGGCAAGAAAATAATATCAAGTTCATCCAGATAGGAAAGGAAGAAGTCAAGTTTTAAGTTTTTATTGTTTGTGGATAACATGATATTCTATTTAGAAAATCCTAAAGAGGGCCCGGAGAGATAGCACAGTGGTGTTTGCCTTGCAAGCAGCCGATCCAGGACCAAAGGTGGTTGGTTTGAATCCCAGTGTCCCATATGGTCCCCCGTGCCTGCCAGGAGCTATTTCTGAGCAGACAGCCAGGAGTAACCCCTGAGCATCGCTGGGCATGGCCCAAAAAACAAAAAACAAAAACAAAAAAAGAAAATCCTAAAGACTACAAAAAGCATCTAGAAACAATAGGTTTGTATAGTAAAGTGGCAGGCTACAAAATTAATATTAAAAAATTTATGGTTTTTCAATATACAATTAAAGAAAGAGATAAATATGAAAAAACCAAACCTATTCACAATTGTACCCAAAAAACCAAGTATCTTGGAGTCATCTTAACTAAAAAAGTGAAAAACCTAAAGAAAGACAACTATAAAACACTACTTTGAGAATAAGAGACGACAAAAGGAAATGGAAACATTTCCTGCTCATGAATAGGAGGACTAATATAATTAAAGTGGAAATATTTCCAAAAGCACTGTATAGATTTAATATAATTCCTAGAAGGACATCCATATAATTCTTTAAACAAATACTCCTGAAATTTATATTGAACAATAGTCCTATACTAATAGCTAAAGCAACCCTTAGTAAAAAGATGGGAGGCATCACTTTCCCTGGTTTTAAGTTTTACTATAAAGTAGTAGTCATTAAAACAGCATGGCATTAGAATGAAAGAAGAACCTCAAATCAGTAGAATAGAGTTAAATATTCTAATATAGCTTTAGATATATTATCAATTAATCTTTGATAATGGGGCAAGAGATATAAAGTGGAGGAAGGAAAGACTCTTCAGCAACTGGTGTTAAAACCGGATCAACTACATGCAAAAATGTCTCAGACCTCTCTTTAATGCTATGCACAAAAGTTAAATCAAAATAGATTAAGTACCTTGATATCAGACCTGAAACTATAAAGTACATAGAGGAAAACAAAGGCAGAACATTTCATGATATTGAAACTTACAGGCAAGGAGGAAACAACACTGACCAAGCAAGTGGAAACAAAGATAAACAAACGGGACTACATTAAAAACTGAGAAGCCGGGCCGGGGTGATAGCACAGTGGTAGACGCAGAAGGTTGGTGGTTTGAATCCTGGCATCCCATATGGTCCTCCGCGCCTGCCAGGAGCGATTTCTGAGCGTAAAGCCAGGAGTAACCCCTGTGCCCTGCTGGGTGTGACCCAAAAACCAAACCAAACCAAACCAAACCAAAAACAAACAAACAAACAAACAAACAAAAAAACTGAGAAGCTTCTGCACCTCAAAAGAAAGTGACTAGAATAAAATTGGAGAACCTATTCACCTAATGCTCATCTGTTAAGAAGTTAATATCTAAGATATCTAAAGCATTGCTAGAGTTTAACAAAGAAGAAACATCTAATCCCGTCCAAAATGGAAAGAAGAGATGAACAGACATTTCCTCAAATAGGGAATACAGATGAAAACGTACATGATTTAAAAAGAAAAAAAAGTACATGATACATGTTCCACATTATTAATCATCAGGGAAATGTAAATAAAAGCAACAATGAGATATTCTCTCATACCACAGAAGCTGGCACACATCACAAAGAACAAGAACAACCAGTCCTGATATGGATGCAGAGAGAAAGGGACTCATGCATTGCAGGTGAAAATGTAAGCTGGTTCAGCCTTTTTGGAAAACAATACGGATATTCCTCAAAAAGCTAGAAATTGAGCTTCCATATGACTCAAGAATACCACTCCTAGGGATGTATCCTAGGATCCCAAAACACAATGCAGAAAAGCCCCCTGAGGGGCCGGAGAGATAGCATTACAGTAGGGCATTTGCACCCCACGCAGCCAACTCGGGATTGACAGTGGTTTGAATCCCAGCATCCCATATGGTCCCCCTGTGCCTGCAAGGAACAATTTCTGAGCGAGAGCCAAGAGTAACCCCTGAGTGCTGCCGGGTGTGACCCAAAAACCCAAAACCAAAAAAAAAAAAAAAGAAAAGAAAAGAAAAGAAAGGCTCCTGAATTCTAATGTTCATAGCAGCACTATTCACAATAGCCAGAATATGGAAACAAACCAAGTACCCAAGAACAGATAAGTGGATAAAGAAAACTGATGCATCTACACAATGAAATTCTATGCAATTGTTAGGAAAATGAAGTTATAAAGTTTGCTTACACGTGGATGGGTATGGAAAATATTATGCTAAGCTAAATAAGTCAGGGGCGGAGCAAAAGCACAGCGGTAGAGTGTTTGCTTTGCATGCATCCAACCCTAATGGACCTCAGTTTGATTCCCAGCATCCCATATAGTCTGCCAAGCTGCCAGGAATGATTTCTGAGCACAGAGCCAGAAGTAACCCCTGAGAGCCACTGGGTGTGACCCCAAAGAACCAAAATAAACAAATAAATAAGTCAGAGGGATAGGGATAGACTAGGGGTCTCGAACTCGCGGCCCGCAGGCCATTTGTGGCCCTCCATACAACATTTTGTGGCCCGCGGCCGGCTTTCAAATATCGCAGTATTCGTGATTATTCGCTTACTGAATAATCACAATAAAAATCGCATTAGTAAGAAAAAATCGCATTAAACATTCACATACCCCAAGCAGTTCCGTTCGGGGTATGCAAATATTTAATGCGATTTTTTCTTACTAATGCAATTTTTTATTACGAATATTCAGTAAGCAAATAATCACGAATACTTTGCGCCTAACGCAGATGTCATTTCTACTGCTCCTGCCCGCTGTCCCTTGCATTATCAGAGGCCTAAGGGAGAGAAGTTTATTACAGAATTAGATTTTGTCATACCTTCATCATGACTTCATCAAAGCCTGCAGTGAAGAGAAAGATTGATGATGAGTATAGACAAGTTCAGGAAAAGTGGGAGACACAGTATTTCTTTGTTGAGCACAGGGGCATCCCCACATGTCTTATTTGCTCAGAGAAAGTTGCAGTGCACAAGGAATACAACTTGAAATGCCATTATTCAACTAAACATGCTGAGGAACGTGCAAAATATCAAGGAAATGAGAGAGCCAAGCGGGTTGCCAGTCTTAAAGCATGTCTAATTAGGCAATGAGATTTCTTCAAGAAAGCAATCGAAGAGAATGTTGCATCAGTCGAAGCTAGTTACATGGTTAGTGAGATGATTGCTAAGGCAGGGAAACCATTCATAGGAGGAGAGTTTGTTAAAAAAAAATGCATGCTACAGGCTGCAAGTATTATCTGTCTGGAAAAGAAAGGTCAGTTTAGCAAAATCGGCCTTTCTGCCAACACTGTGGCAGAGCGCATTTCTGACATGTCAAATGACATTTATCATCAACTGTGTGAGAAAGCCAAATGTTTTGATGCATACTCAGTTGCTCTTGACGAGGGCACAGATATAACAGACACTGTGCAGCTCACAATGTATGTCCATGGTGTTGATTGCAATTTTGAATTGACAGAGGAGCTGCTCACAATAATTCTAATGCATGGCCAGACTACCGCTAATGAGATAATTTGGCATCTGTGTGATGCCATTGAGAATGCAGGTTTGCCATGGAAGAGGTTTGTTAGAATAATAATTGATGGAGTGCCATTGATGACAGGGAGGAAAAATGGACTGGTGGCACTTGTTCAAAAAAAATTTGAAGAGGTGGGTGTAGGGAAGGCCATTGCTCTTCACTGCATTATCCATCAGCAGGCCCTTTGCAGTAAATGCCTGCCGTGTGACAATGTGATGTCTGTTGTTATGAAATGCATCAACCAAATCAGATCCAGGGGCTTAAAGTACAAGAGGTTCTGTGCTTTTTTAGAGGAAATGGAATCAGAATATGGAGATGTGCTCTATTTCACTGAGGTATGTTGGCTCATCAGGGGAAATGTCCTGAAAAGATTTTTTGAGTTGAGAGAAGAAGTGAAAGCCTTCATGGAGAAGAATGGGAATGCTGTTTCTGAGTTGAGTGATTACAAATGGCTCATGGACTTAGCTTTTCTTGTTGACATCACACAGAAGCTGAATGTACTAAACAAGATGTTACAAGGCCCAGGGCAGCTTATCAATGCTGCCTATGACAACGTGAGCGCATTCTCCACAAAACTTGTGTTATGGAAATCCCAGTTCTCTCAGACAAACCTTTGCATTTCCGAGCATGCAAGGAACTTGTGGATTCAGGCATACCATTCAGTGGTGAGAAATATATTGATGCAATTTTTAGGCTAGAGAAGGAATTTGGTCACAGATTTGCAGACTTCAAAAAGCAGAGAGCCACTTTCCAAATTTTTGTGGACCCCTTTTCCTTTGATGTGCAAGATGCCCTTCCTGTGCTTCAAATGGAGCTCATTGACTTGCAATGCAACTCTGATCTCAAAGCCAAGTTCAGGGAGATTAGTGGAAAAGCAGACATGCATGGGCAATTTTTGAGAGAATTGCCCCCCAGCTTCCCTGAGCTTTCCCAAATGTTCAAGTGCACCATGTGCCTTTTTGGGAGCACATATTTGTGTGAAAAGTTATTCTCCACATTGAACTTCAATAAGTCAAAGTACAGGTCTAGACTTAATGATGATCATCTTCAAGCCATACTAAGGGTCTCAACTGCTTCCTCTCTAAAGCCAAATGTGGTTCAGATTTGTGAGAAGAAGCGCTGTCAAGTCTCTGGCAGCAAGGAATAGGCAAAAGATGCCATGTTCAGAAGAACTGTTCATGATCTTCACTCAATGTTCTATTTATGTTCAGAAGAAATAATTAAAACTGTTAATAATGACATTTGAGGACTTTTTTTTTGTGAAATCCCTTATGCAGCCCTGCCTCACCCTGACTTTGCCTCCTGCGGCCCCAGGTAAATTGAGTTTGAGACCCTTGGGATAGACATATAATGATTGCACTTGTTATGGTATATATATATAAAAAAAAAAAACAAAAACAAAAGATACGGGCCAGAGCAATAGCGCAGTGGTAGGGCATTTGCCTTGCATATGGCTGACCCAGGACTGACCTCATTTCGATCCCCAGCATCCCATATGGTCCCCCAAGCCAGGAGCGATTTCTGAGCGCAAAGCCAGGAGTAAACCCTGAGCGTCACCAGGTGTGGCCCCAAAAAACCAAAAAAGATAGTGTGGTAATAATGTCCAGTGAGTGACAATAGAGACAAGGTCCAGGACAACTAGTTCATGGTAGGAAACTTGAATAGCGGGGAGTGCAGTTAGGGCAGAAATGACAATGATAGCTGGAATTGATTACACTGGACAAGAACTGGGTGCTGAGAGGAGCTAAAGTAATATGCATAATACCCCTTCAGTAAAATATTTCAAAGAAGATGATGATGATAATGATAAGAACAAAAAGAAGAAAGGGAGGAGGAGGAAGGTGAGGAGGACGAGAAAGAAGAAGAATGTCTGCAACAGAGGGAGGGAGTAAGGAGGGTGCAACGAAAACTGGGGACATTGGTAGTGGAAAATGTACACTGTTGAAGGGTGTTGTTCATGGTATGACTGAAACTCAATCATTAACAACTTTGTAACTGTAAAAAAAACAGCTGTATTGTAAACTACCTTATAAACCACGTTGCTAAAATAATTTTAAAGATATAAAAGTAGAATAATAAAATGTATCAGAGAAGTAAAAAACTAGATAAAGCTATTAATAAGAATAAATGTGTATCTTGGCAATTGTGAGAGGAAAAGATGGACCAACCCCATGCCCTTCCAAAGCCACACCTAAGTGCTGCTTTGCCAATGACCCTGCTTCACCACTCCTACAACTTTCTGCAGAGACACCAATCTGACCAAATTCCAGGTATGGCAATATTTGGGCTGATATCACTAGTAATTTTATGGAGTGAACACCCTCCTCTGGCCTTCTTATACTTCTAGGATACCTGGCAGTTGAAGCATGCCCCACAAAAGCTGCAGATTCGGTAATAGTGCTTTGAGTTCCTGGTCCATGTGGCTATATCAACAGCTGCGTGACAACTTTTAATGCTGTCATCCCTGTAGGAACACACCAGTTTAGATGTCAATGTGTCACAGATGTCACTTCATTTTCAGAAACAAATGATATAACAGAATGGTCAGATAGCATGAAGAGTGTACTAAACCTCTGACAATGACTTAATGACCTCATTGGAGGGGCTAGAGCAATAATACAGTGGGTAGTGCATTTGCCTTGCACACAGCCAACCCCAGTTCCTTCACCAGCATCCGATGTGGTCCCCTGAACTTGCCAGGATCAATTCCTGAGAGCAGATCCAGGAGTAACCTCTGAGAACGGCCAGATGTGGCCCCAAACACAAACAAAATAACAAAACAAAAATGACCTCATTGGAGATACAACACTTTTCATGAAGTTGCTTGTCACAGTGCTTTTTTCCTCCTGCCCTCCTCTTTCTTCTTTTTTCCCCTCTCTTTCTATTCTTTTTTTTTTAGGGGGGCCACACCCGGCGGTGCTCAGGGGTTACTCCTGGCTGTGTGCTCAGAAATAGCTCCTGGCAGGCACGGGGGACCAATGGGACACCGGGATTCGAACCAACCACCTTTGGTCCTGGATCGGCTGCTTGCAAGGCAAACACCACTGTGCTATCTCTCCGGGCCCTCTTTCTATTCTTTTTAAAAATTATCTTGCAGGCCCGGAGAGATAGCACAGTGGTGTTTGCCTTGCAAGCAGCCGATCCAGGAACAAAGGTGGTTGGTTCGAATCCCAGTGTCCCATATGGACCCCAGTGCCTGCCAGGAGCTATTTCTGAGCACACAGCCAGGAATAACCCCTGAGCACCGCCGGGTGTGGCCCAAAAACAAAAACAAAAAAAAAATTATCTTGCTATCACTTACCTGGAAAGAAAGGTATTTTGTTCAACTATGTGATACATGTTCTTTAAATAAAATAAATTTAAAAATAGCTATCTGTTAGACTAGATAGATAATGCAAAGAATTTGAGTACATGCCTTGCAAGCTAGCAGCCCAAGTTTGATCAACAACACATTGTCCCCAGCTAAGAGTGTCTCTGGGGTTGGTTGTCTCTGGGGTCAAAAACAAGCAACACACATGCACACACATATGGCAGGATAAAAAAATAAATTATCATATCTCAGTAAGGGGCCAAAAATATTAAAGGGGTTAAGGTACTTGACCATCCCAGATAAAGTCCAAAAACAGCCCTGACACTAAAAGGTCCCTGGAGTACTACTGTTAAGAATGGTCCCTGAAAAACTCAAAAACTTGAAAATTAAACCGTTCACTACTGAACAACCAATGGGGAATAGAGGAAAGCAGCAAGATTCCTTGTAAATCAGAATGAAGACAGAAGCTACCAGAACATAAAGGACACAGCAAAAATGTTGTTTCTGGATTTATTTTTGTTTGCTTTTTTTTGGGTCACACTCGGCAGCACTCAGGGGTTACTCCTGACTCTATGCTCAGAAATTGCTCCTGGCAGGCTTGGAGGACCATATGGGATGCTGGGATTTGAACTACCATCCTTCTGCATGCAAGGCAAACTTGCCCTACCTCCATGCTATTTCTCCAGCCCCAGCAAAAATATTATTAAGAGGAAAGTTCATAACAATACAAGTGCACACTAGGAAGGAAGGGCCCACATAAATACACAGCTTAAAAAATAACAAAAGAATGGAGCATTTGCCTTGTATACGGCTGACCCCAGGACTGACTCAGGTTCGATTCCTGGCATTCCATATGGTTCCCCAAGCCTGCTAGGAACAATTTCTGAGTGCAGAGCCAGGAGTAACCTCTGCACACCACCGGGTGTGGCCCAAAAACTAAAAAAAAAAAAAAAAAAAAAAAAAAATTAATGAAACCAAGAGCTGGTTCTTTGAAAAAAATCAATAAAATTGACAAATCACTAGCAAGACTCACAAAGAGAGAGAATCCTAACAAATCAAAATAGAAATGAAAGTGGAGAGATCACAACAGATACTATAGACATCAAAGGATCAGAGTAATAGTATAGTAGGTAGGGCATTTGTACTGAATGCGGCTAACCTGAGTTCAATACCTAGAAGCCTATTTGTTCCTCTGAGCCAGCCAGGAGTAGTTAATGAGTGAGGAGTAAGAAGTAACCCCTGAACATCACTGGGGGTGACTCAAATCCAAAATCAAGACCAAAAAAAGGTACATCTCCACTATGCAGCTGTTAGGAAAAATGAAATCATGAAATTTGCTTATACATGAATGGATATGAATATGACTTTGATGAGTGAATGTGTCAAAAGGAGAGGGATAGACATAGAATAATCTCACTTATTTGTGGCATATAAGAAAATAAAGATAGTATGGTAATGACATTCAGAGACAATAGAGATGAGGGCCAAGAAGACCAGAGGACCAGTCCATGGCAGGAAGCTTGCGACAAAGAGCTGGAATTGCAGTTAGGGTAGAGAAGGGTCCACTATGACAATGATAGTTGGAACTTATCACTGGACAAAAACGGGGTGCTGTAAGGGAATAAAGTGATATACATGGCATATCAATTAACAATAGTGCAAACCATAGTGTTATAAAAATAAATAAAGGGGGAGAGAGAGAGAGAGAGAGAGAGAGAGAGAGAGAGAGAGAGAGAGAGAGAGAGAGAGAGAGAGAGAGAGAGAGAGAGGGAGGAAATGTATGCCCAGAGGCAGGCAGTAGGAGAGTGGAAGAAAAAATTAGGGATACTGGTAACAGGAAACATGCATTGTTAAAGGAAGGTGTTCATTGTTTGATTGAAACTCAATCAAGAAAAGTTTTGTAACCACGGTTCTTAAATAAAATATTTTAAACAATGGAGCTAGAAAGATAATGCAATGGGTAGGTCATTTGCCTTGCATACATCTGACCTAGATTTGTTCTCTGGCCTCCTACACGGTCCCAAGTACCACCATGAGTAATTCCTGAGTGCAGAGCTAGGAATAACTCCTGACATTTCCAAGCATGGCAGAAAATTCACAGGATCATCATCATTTCAATTTTACATTGAAAATCCTTATTTCGGGGCCGGGCAGTGGCACTAGAGGTAAGGTGCCTGCCTTGCCTGCACTAGCCTTGGATGGGCCGCGGTTCGATCCCCCGGTATCCCATATGGTCCCCCAACCCAGGAGCGACTTCTGAGCGCATAGCCAGGAGTAACCCCTGAGCATCACCGGGTGTGGCCCAAAAACAAAAACAAAACAAAAAAAAAAGAAAGAAAATCCTTATTTTGTGAAATGAAAGAGCCTAGAAGAAATGAATATATTTTTGGACTGCTATATCCCAAGGTTGATATGGAATACCTGAACAAAACAATCATGATCAAGGAAATAAAAAATGGTAATCAGGGGCTGAAGCAATAGTACAGATAGTACACATGAAGTTGTACATGGAAAGCCTCTTCAACAAAAGGTGTCAGAAAAACCAGCTGGCCATGTGAAAAATAAAAATAAACTCAGACTCCTTTCTAACACCATGCCAAAAATCACATCAAAATAGAGTAAGACGGTCTTGTGTTGGAACAGTGATTACATGGGCCCTGTGGGCCAGAGCTGCAGCTGTGTGGAAGGAGGTGGAGGAGGCTGCATGTGCAGGCAACCAGCTTCTGTTCCTGTGTGGCTGAGACCACCCTCCCTCCCTTATCTGTTTGGAGAATCAGAGTCCAGCAGCCCTGGAGTGCACACTGGCAGAGCATAGGACAAGAAGCACAGAAAACTATGGCTTTAAAATGGATCAATAAGGAGCCAGAGTAGTGGCGCAAGTGGTAGGGCATTTGCTTTGCATGTGGCTAACCGAGGACAGACTGCAGTTCGATCCCCCAGCGTACCATATGGTCCCCCAACCCAGGAGCTATTTCTGAGTGCATAGCTAGGAGTAACCCCTGAGTGTCACCAGGTGTGGCCCAAAAACAAAACAAAACAAATAAAAACAATGAAATAAAAAGGATCAATAAGGAATTTAGTAATTTGGCCAGTGAATCTTCAGCAGTGCTCTGCAGGCCCACCTGTTTTGTTGGCAAACCACAATTATAGGAGCTAATGACAGTTCATATCAAGGCGATGTATTCTTTTTGAAAATTTATTTTCCTACAAACTACCCCTTCAAGCCACCTTAGAAATATAAAATAGGGGCCGGAGAGATAGCATGGAGGTAAGCCGTTTGCCTTTCATGCAGGAGGTCATCGGTTCAAATCCAGGCGTCCCATATGGTCCCCCGTGCCTGCCAGGAGCAATTTCTGAGCCTGGAGCCAGGAATAACCCCTGAGCACTGCCGGGTGTGACCCAAATACCACACACACACACACACACACAAAAAAAAAAAGAAATATAAAATATATTTTGTAAATATAAAAGGTTATATTTACAACAAGAATTTATCTTTCAAATATTAACAATAATGTCAATCTTTGTCTCAATATTCTAAGATCACAGTGGTCTCTTGCTTTATTTTTTCTATTTTTTTGTATTTTTCCTGCTTTATTTTTAAAGTTCTTTTATACATTTGTTCATTGCTATGTGATCCAAATTCAGATGACCATGCACAGATCTGTAAAACAGACAGAGATAAGTACTGCAAAATATCTCAGGAATGGACTCAGAAGTATGCCATGTGATGTATCTTAAAGTCAAAATAACCTACATTATACCTTCAATAAACTTTAAATTACTGTTCCTTTTTTAGTTTTCTTACCTGGCTATTTTATCAGACCTCATCTTTTTTTTTTTTTAATATTTGTTTAGCTCCCTTCATTCATGCACATGCTCATCTGAGAAAACTCAAGTTCTTCCAGCTTTGGACAGTAATTGTTTTTAGAAACTGTACAGTAGTTACAAGAGAACAGTTGCCCAGATTCGAATTTTTTTTTCTTTTTTTTTCTTTTTTTTTTTTTTGGGTCACACCGGCAGTGCTCAGGGGTTATTCCTGGCTCCAGGCTCAGAAATTGCTCCTGGCAGGCACGGGGGACTATATGGGACGCCAGGATTCAAACCGATGACCTCCTGCATGAAAGGCAAACACCTTACCTCCATGCTATCTCTCCAGCCCCGGATTTTTTTTTTAAATAGATCATGTGTATTATGTGGCCGATATCTTCACTCTAACTTTATTCTGAGACAATACCATTCCTCATGGCTCTAACATGCTGAAGAGCCATTTGACAGGAACACAGATGGGGGTTCATTGTTCACATGCAAGGAAATAGTATTGTTTTAACAGGATCCATCCTGTAAAATCCTTTTTTTGTTTTGTTTTTGTTTTTGTTTTTGGGTCACACCCAGCAGTTCTCAGGAGTTACTCCTGGCTCTATGCTCAGAAATCGCTCCTGGCAGGCTCAGGGGACTATATGGGATGCTGGGATTTGAACCACCGTCCTTCTGCATGCAAGGCAAATGCCCTATCTCCATGCTATCTCTCTGCCCCCTCTGTAGAAGCCTTTTACTGTTAAAGATTTGAAACTGTGTGATATACTTTATACTCATAACTGATATGACTGGATAATTGGTATTGAATATATAGCTTCAGCAGAACAGAAATTATGCATGTCAAGAAAGGAATGACCAATACTTGTTTTAAGAGAATGAAAATGGAAGGTATACACCCTTTTTATTCTAAAATAGAGTCTCAAACATTTTGTAATTTTTATTTAAATTGTTATGAGGCTTGGAGCTATTAGTTAATTTATCTTCCAAATATACTGTTTACTATAGCACTGAATAAGTGATGCAAGTTGTCGACGGATGCATGAACAACTAATAACTCTGCTAGTAATCAACTTATTTTTCTTCAAAAAAGTTTCATAAACTGGGGTCTAGCACAGCAGGTAGGGTATTTGCTTTACACGTGGCTGACCCAGCTTCAATAACTAGCACCCCATATGGACCCCTGAGCCTGCCAAAAATATTTTTCTGAGTGCATAGCAAGGAGTAACCTCTGAGCATCACTGGGTATGACCCCAAAACAAAACAAAAAAATTAAGTTGCAAGACCAATGAGTTAGCTTGCCTGTGAATCAGTATATATGTAATAATCTTTTGTAAAAATCAAAGCTGGGCTTTTTTTGTATATACTATTAGGATTTGCTTATTTGACATCAAATGATTGTGTCAAGTTCAAAAGAATGAACATTTTGTATGTTTAATTAAAAGTGCAGTCTAGGGGCTGGAGTGGTAGCACAAGCTGTAGGGTGCTTGCCTTGCATACTCTAACCTAAGACAGACCGTGCCTTGATCCCCCGGTGACCCAGATGGTACCCCAATCCAGGAGCTATTATAAGTTGACATATTAATTGACCTGATTTATGCAGAATTAAAATGATGTTTGAATATTGTAGCTTTAGTATACTGTACTTGATACAGGCAGCCCTGAATGCAGAGATGCACTTCAGACCTAGCAGTTTTGAGATTTGTATATAAAGTTAAATTTATTTTTCAGGTGCAACACCTCCATCTAACTCAATTTTTCCTTCACCTTGTACACTCAATAGCTTAAAAAAATGGAAGTAATAATGGGTTAAGTTTACAATATAAAGTACCTTTTTGATTGGTAGTTGTCCTAAGAATACATTGAAGTGACTTAACTATGTGGGTTATTGAATGTCCATTGAAATGAACTTGTTCAACCATTTATATTAATGATCATTTAAGTGCAACAGATATTGTTTCGGGTGACTTAACTTGAATGAATAAAAGTAGTGCTATTGAAATTTTGAAAATAGATCTGCACTCAGGAAAGTGCAGATCCCCCAAATCTGACTAACAGTGTACGGAGGTTGCATGGAAGCCTGGATCTCTTCGAATGAATGAACTTCTGCTTGTCCAAGAAGATAGAAGCAATGCCCCAAGCAGAACAAAGCTTATGTGACAACAATATAATCTCTCACCCACATAAACTCCCGAGGCCTCCCTGACACAGGGAAGACGGACAGTAACATAAAAAAAAAAAAATACCTTGAGGGGGCAGAGCATTGGCACAGCGGTAGGGCATTTGCCTCGCACGCGCTAACATATGACAGACCACAATTATATCCCCTGGTACCCCATATGGTCCCCCAAGCCAGGAGCGATTTCTGAGCACATAGCCAGGAGGAACCCCTGAGCATCACCGGGTGTGGCCCCCGCCAAAAAAGAAAAAAAAAAAGTACCTTGAGATTACAAAAGGAACCATGTTGTAAAGCAGCTAAAAATAACCCACCATACCTGTGGATAAAGACTGCAATCCTGCAGACTCATTCAGTACTAATCCCCTATATAACCTCTCTGCAAGTTTAGAGTAGAAATGCTTAAGACATTCAACAAGCTCAAAGAAACAATGGAACATGCTGCCAATAAAACACAGAGCAGAAATGAAAAATAAAATTACAGATATGTCATAACTGAGTAACTTGGTAAGTGAAATGAAAAATTCATTGGAAAGTCTCACCAGCAGATTAACAGCTGCTGAGAACAGAATTAATGAGTTTGAAAATGAAGTGCAGTCCCCCACTGAGTGGGAGAAACTATTCACCCAATACCCATCAGACAAGGGGCTAATCTCCAAAATATACAAGGCACTGACAGACATTTACAAGAAAAAGACATCTAATCCCATCAAAAAATGGGGAGAAGAAATGGACAGACACTTTGACAAAGAAGAAATACAAATGCCCAAAAGACACATGAAAAAATGCTCCACATCACTAATCATCAGGGAGATGCAAATCAAAACAACTATGAGGTACCATCTCACACCCCAGAGATTGACACACATCACAAAGAATGAGAACAAGCAGTGTTGGCGGGGATGTGGAGAGAAAGGAACTCTTATCCACTGCTAGTGGGAATGCCGTCTAGTTCAACCTTTATGGAAAGCAATATGGAGATTCCTCCAAAAACTGGAAATCGAGATCCCATATGACCCAGCTATACCACTCCTAGGAATATACCCTAGGAACACAAAAAATACAAATCAAAAATCCCTTCCTTACACCTATATTCATTGCAGCACTATTTACCATAGCAAGACTCTGGAAACAACCCAGATACCCTTCAACAGATGAATGGCTAAAGAAACTGTGCTACATATACACAATGGAATATTATGCAGCTGTCAGGAGAGATGAAGTCATGAAATTTTCCTATACATGGATGTACATGGAATCTATTATGCTGAGTGAAATAAGTCAGAAAAGAGAGAAAGACGCAGAATGGTCTCATTCATCTATGGGTTTTAAGAAAAATGAAAGACATTCTTGCAATAATAACTTTCAGACACAAAAGAGAAAAGAGCTGGAAGTTACAGCTCACCTCACGAAGCTCACCACAAACAGGGATGAGTTTAGTTAGAGAAATAACTATGTTTTGAACTATTCTAATAATGAGAATGTACGAGGGAAATAGAAAGCCTGTCTAGAGTACAGGCGGGGGTTGGGTGGGGAGGAGGGAGATTTGGGACATTGGTGATGGGAATGTTGCACTGGTGATGGGTGGTGTTCTTTAAATGACTGAAACCCAAACACAATCATGTATGTAATAAAGTTGTTTAAATAAAAAATTAAGGGGTTGGAGAGATAGCATGGAGGTAAGGCGTTTACCTTTCATGCAGAAGGTCATCAGTTCGAATCCCGGCGTCCCATATGGTCCCCCGTGCCTGCCAGGAGCGATTTCTGAGCTCAGAGCCAGGAAAAACCCCTGAGCACTGCCAGGTGTGACCCAAAAACCAAAAAAAAATAAAAAATAAAAAATAAAAAAATTTTTAAAAATTAAAAATTAAAAAAAAACAAGGAAAAAATAAAAAATAAATAAAATGAAGTGCAGAAAACCTCCAGACAACAACAGAAGATAGAAAAAAATTCTCAGAATAAATGAGCAGAAGATGAAAAAGTCCTCAAAAAACAAACAGGTAACAACAAAACTTTTGGGATAAATTCAACAGAAACAACATATGAATCATTCAGGATCCCAAAGCTAGGAAGAAAACCTCTAGAAAGAAGCAACAGTGAATGACACAATTAAAGAGAAGTACCCAGGCTAAAGAGTGCATGCACGCACATCTTGGATGCCCAAAATATCAGTTAAAAGAGACCAAAATAAAACACTGGTAGATACATACTAATTACAATGATGAAAATCACAGTTATAAATAGACTACTAAGAGCAGCAAAATCAATAAAGGAAATTACATGCAAAGGAGCATCCTTAAGATTTACAGATTTATCAAAATTAACCCTCCAGACCTGAAGGCAGTGGTAGGATACAGTGAGAAAAAGAAAACAACTCAGTGAAATGAATGTCTCACCAAAAATAATTCACCTAGCCAGACTCTCAATTCAGGTTTCAAGGTTCCAGATACACTTCCCCTTTCCCTTTGGGATTGAGGTGTGAAAAATTATCTACCGGGGACCATATGGGATGCTGGGGATTGAACCTGGGCTGGCCACATGCAAGGCAAAAGCACTACCCACTGTGTTATAGCTAGTACAGGAGAAAGAACTATAGCACCTGGAAATTAAACAGCTCACTACTGAATAACCAGTGGGTCACAGAGGAAATCAAAAGATTCCTAAAAACAAATGAACATGAGGACACGAATGATCAGAATTCATGGGATACAGCAAAAGTGGTATAAAGATGAAATTTTTTTTTTCTTTTTGGTTTTTGGGTCACACCGGGCGGTGCTCAGGGGTTACTCCTGGCTGTCTGCTCAGAAATAGCTCCTGGCAGGCACGGGGGACCATATGGGACACCGGGATTCGAACCAACCACCTTAGGTCCTGGATCAGCTGCTTGCAAGGCAAACGCCGCTGTGCTATCTCTCCGGGCCCATAAAGATGAAATTTTATAGCTTTGCAAACATTCATCAGGAAAGAAGGGCCTACCTAAATAACTTAAGGGCACAGTTTAAGAAATTGAAAAATGACCAACAAAATAAGCTGAAAGCAGGCAGAAAAAGGGAAATAATAAAACATAGAGCAGAAATTAATGAACCAGAAATACAAAAGAACAATCCAAAAGATCAATTAAAGCAAGAGTTTGTTTTCTGAAAAAGAAATAAACAAGAAAAATAAACTAATAGCAAGATTCACAAAGAAAGAGAGTGAGAAAACCCTAATAAACTGAATCAGAAATAAAAGGGGATGCTACAACAGATACTACAGAAATTCAAAGGGTAATTAATCAGCAATTACTTTGAGAATCTTTGTGCCACAAAAGAACCTAAAAGAAATAGACAGTTTTTGGATTCTTATAATCTCCAAAGGTTAAATTGATATAATTTGGAATATCTGAGCAGACATATCAATCATTATTTAAGGTAATTGAAATGGTCAAAAACAAAAGCTCAGGCCAGATGGATTCATTAGTGAATTCTTTCAAACCTTTAAAGAGGATTTATTGCCAATCCTTTTCAAGCTCTTCCATGAAACTGCATGAAAAGAGAACTGCATGGAGAGAAACTGCTATATCATCCCCTGTGTAAACAGACCCTGAGACCTAGGAAGGCTCCAAATTTGAAAAGGCTCTAACTCCTGAGGGAGGGTCTTTTCAAAGCTGTCTATTATTGCAGGAACTTTTTCAAAGCAGCCTGTTCCGCAGAGAGGGTGTTTGAAAAAGTAGCACTTGTTAAAAAGGAAGCATGGAGGGCCAGAAAGATAGCATGGAGGTAGGGCTTTTGCCTTGCATGCAGAAGGATGTTGGTTTGAATCTTGGCATCACATATGGTCCCCCGTGCCTGCCAGGAGCAATTTCTAAGCGTCGTAGAGCCAGGAGTAACCTCCTGAGTGCTCCGGGTGTGACCCTAAAACAAAAACAACAACAACAAAAAAGGAACCTTGGAAAATAATCTCTACTCACAGATATTAGGACCCTGAAAAAAATGCCTGTCCATGAGGCATTCATGAAAAAGGGTGATATAGCATAAAAAAGTTAATCAAGACAAGGGCCATAGAGATAGCACAGCAGTAGAGCATTTGCCTTGCTTGCAGCCAATTCAGGATGGATGGTGGTTTGAATCCTGGCATCCCGAATGAATCCCTAGCCTGCCAGGAGCGGTTTTTGAGTACAGAGCTAGGAGTAACCCCCGAGTGTCACTGAGTGTGACCCAAAAAAAAAACCCCAAAAAATTGGGGCCGGAGAGACAGCAGGGAGGTAAGGCATTTGCCTTTCTTGCAGAAGGTCAAGTTCGAATTCTGGCAGGCTCGGGGGACCATATGGGATGCCAGGATTTCTGAGCGTGGAGCCAGGAGTAACCCCCGAGTATTGCCGGTGTGACCCAAAAACAAACAAAAAAATTAACTGAGTCATAACTTCATTTTTTTTCTTTTTTTTTTTAGTTTTTGGGCCATACCCGGCGGTGCTCAGGGGTTACTCCTGGCTGTCTGCTCAGAAATAGCTCCTGGCAGGCACGGGAGACCATATGGGACACCGGGATTCGAACCAACCACCTTAGGTCCTGGATCGGCTGCTTGCAAGGCAAATGCCACTGTGCTATCTCTCCGGGCCCGACATAACTTCATTTTAAAGATTACTCATATATATAAACATACCATATGAGGAACATTTTTGTAGATTGAAGTATTTTCTATTTAGTCTTAGAGAATAATTGCTCGCTCTCAGATCTAGCTTTGCTGTTAGCCTATGAGCATTCATATCAAGGATTAACATTTCAGGCCCCCCTGGGCCCGGAGAGATAGCACAGTGGCGTTTGCCTTGCAAGCAGCCGATCCAGGACCAAAGGTGGTTGGTTCGAATCCCGGTGTCCCATATGGTTCCCCGTGCTGCCAGGCGCTATTTCTGAGCAGACAGCCAGGAGTAACCCCTGAGCAACGCTGGGTGTGGCCCAAAAACAAACAAACAAACAAAAAACAACAAAAAACATTTCAGGCCCCAGTTCAAAATGCATAAACTAGAACCAAAACAATATTAGTCACTGGGAAAATGACCTAGCTGGTTAAGTACCTCAAATTAGCAAAAAGCGGCTTCAGAAGCAAAACTGCTCTTGAACAATTAATTATATGCCTTGAACAATTTGCTCCTGTGCCTTTTTGGTAAATAAGCTTTGTCTGAAAATTATGACTTGTCCAGAAATTGAGTATAAATATTCCACCTTTTGCTTTGAATAAATGTAACAGAGCTTGAACTCAACTTGAGTCTATGGCCACTACCTCCCATAGCCATTCTGTGCACCCACCTTCAAGGGACCCTAGAATATTCCTTAGTGTCAGGTCTAATCAGTCTGTGACAAGAAACTCCCTGTTTCTATGAAGCTAACATTACCCTGATACCAAAAGCAGACAGAACAACCATATCAAAGAAAATTATAGGCCTATATCCTTTTTATTTTTGTTTTTTGGGTCACACTCAGCAGTGTTCAGGGGTTACTCCTGGCTCTGCACTCAGAAATTGCTCCTGGCAGGCACAGGGACCATATGGGATGCTGGGATTTGAACCACCCTCCATCCTGGATCGGTTGCTTGCAAGGCAAATGCCCTACCACTGTGCTATCTCTCTGGCCCCATGGCCTATATCCTTGATGAACACATATACAAAGACCTTCAACAAAATACTAGCAAGTATAACCTTACAATTCATCAAAAAGATCATTTATCATGACCAAGTAGGATTCATCGTATTGATGCAAGGAAAGTTTAATATAAACAAGTTTATAAACATAATACACTATATCAATAAAAGAGAAATAAAAATCATATGATCATATCAATAGATGCAGAAAAATAATTTGACAAGATCCAGAACTCATTCATTAATTATTTAAAAACATTCTCAGCAGGGTCGGAGAGGTAGCACAGCAGTAGGGCATTTGCCTTGCACACAGCTGATTCAGGGCAGATGGTGGTTCGAATCTGGCGTCCCATATTGTTCCCCGAGCCAGCCAGGAGCAACTTCTGAGCACAGAGCCAGGAGTAATCCCTGAGCACCACCTGGTGTGACACCAAAACAAACAAACAAACAAACAAACAAAAACTCAGCAAAATGAAAATATAAGGAACCTTTCTCATTATAGGAAAAGCCACCTTGAACAAGCCTACAGCAAATTTTATACTCAATAGGGAAAAACTAAAAGCCTTTCCTCTAAGATTTGGCACAACATAAGTTTGCCCACTCTCTCCACTTTTTTTCAATATAGGACTTGCCATTCTGACAAGAAAAAGACATAAAAAACATCCTGATGGGAAAGGAAGAAGTCAAGCTCTCACTAATTCTAGATGATATGATATTATATTTAGAAAATCCTAAAGACTCTACAAATAGCTTCTAGAAAAAATAGATTCTTATAGTAAAGCAACAGGTTATGAAAGCAATATGCAAAATTTATGGCTTTTTAATATACAAATAAAAAAGAAACATTTTTTAAAAATCCCATTCACAATTGTGCCTCAAAAAAATCAAGTACCTCAGAATCAACGAAAGAGGTGAAAGACTGATAGAAACATAACTACAAAGCACTAATTCAAGAAATAAAAGAGAACACAAGAAAATGGAAACATATCCCCTACTTATGTAAATGGGAAGATAACATAATTAAAATGGCAAAACTCAAAGTATTGTACATTTAATGGAATTTAATGAAATCCCTATAAATATACTCAAAGTATAATTCAAAACAATAAATGGGCAAAAGAAGACGAGAGGCATAATTTTCCCCAACTTTAAACTGTACTGTAAAGTGGCAGTAATTAAAACAGCATAGTTTGGAATAAAGATAGACCTTCAGATCAATAGAATAGATTTTCATATCATGACACACATCCTCAGATATATATGATCAATTAACCTTTGATAAAGAAGCAAAAAATATAAAAAAGCTCAAGGAAAACCTCTTCAACAAGTGGTGTAGGGATAACTAGTCATTACATGCCAAAAAATGAACTCAGATCTCTTTTTTATTTACTTTTTTTTTTATTGTGGGCAAAGTGAATTACAAATCTTTCACAGTAATATTTAAGGCAAATAGTAATAATGAATGAGGGGCATTCCCACCACCAGTGTTATCCTCCCTCCACCCCTGTTCGCAGCATGCATCCCACTCCCACTCCCTCTCCCCCCCCCCCCGTAATGCTAGTGCAACTGTTCCCCCCTTGTACAGCTTGATGTAGATTGGGTATCATTTTTGTTGTCATTGACTATGGATTTTGTGTTCAAGTCTGATCATTTTTTATTTCCACCAAATGAACATACGACTGTCTGGTCTTCGTACCATCCATTTTTCTCCCTCCAATTATGATGCTGATCAAGGTGATTCCAGTAATGTGGCTCTATTGGAGATATAAGAAAGGATATGGAAGGAGTGCATCTGGGTGCTGTAAGTATCCATTTGGAAGAAGAAAAGGGAAAGAAGAAAAAAAAGAAGAAAGTAACAAAACAAAATAAAATGAGACAAGACAAAAACAAAACAAAACAAAATACCAATAAGGGAGTAAAAAAAAAAAAAAAGCGAAAAAGAGAAAACAAAAAACAAAAAAACCAGACCAGCAACTTCGTAAAAAAAGACTGTGTTTCTAGGCACAGTAAATATTGGGGAAATTAGAATGGGAATTCCCTTGGCCTAAGAGAAACATGGTTTCTCTGCCCTTGAAGCATACTGCAACATGGGAACAACTACAGGCTCCATACACATTCTTTTACATACCCCACCATCTTTTTTATGGTTCCAAAAGACTTTCCGCTCAGATGTGGGCGATGACATTCTGCCTCTGTAGCTGAAGATCTTGCTATTTGCGTAGGTCATAAGGCGAAGGCTAGGAGAGAGTTTTTTGTTGTTGTTTATGGTCCTAGGATTTCTGTTCCATCACTGTTGTTGTAATCAGTCTTCTGTAATTAGTGGGCTTGTTTTTGCTCAGATCCTAGGTCAGAGCCTAGGTTATAGTCTTTCAGCATGGTTCCCGATGTTCTGCTCAGTTGCAGTTGTCCAGGTCAGACCTCTGGGATTAGAGATCTTGGGTTTTGTATGAATCCGAAGCTGAGGCCTAGTCTAGGAACTTCCTCATTGGTCCCTTGCTAGGTTCTGTCCAGTCCATGTTTGTCAAGGTCAGTCTTCTGTAAATAGCAATTTTGGTTTTTGCTTAGGGCAAAGGATGACATGTCTCCCAATTGTATCACATTGCTAGATGGTGAGATAGGGCAGCCCTCTCCTAGCTCAAGTGGTTGCTGTTTCCTCATGTCAGTATGTCATGGTAAAACTGGTGCAAGCTGGTGACAGGGCAGCGTTCGGAATTTCCCCAGGTGGAGTCAGACCTCTTTTTAATGCCATGCACAAAAGTAAAAAAAAAAAAATGGATTAAGTACCTTTATATTAGACCTGAAACCATAAGGCACATATAGAAAAAGGCATTGGCCAATAAATTGTCACACACTGGAAAATGATATGCAACAGCATTCATTGTAAAGTTTAATAAAATTAAATTTGCATCAAAAAAAAAAAAAACAGAAAAAACGGGGCCGGCGCGGTGCCGCTAGAGGTGAGGTGTCTTCTTTGCCAGCGCTAGCCTAGGACAGACCGCAGTTTGATCCCCCAGTGTCCCTTATGGTCCCCCAAGCCAGGAGCAACTTCTGAGCGCATAGTCAGGTGTAACCCCTGAGCGTTACCGGGTGTGGCCCAAAAAAACAAAAACAAAACAAAACAAACAAACAAAAAAAACCATAGGCAGAACTATTCATGAGATTGAAGCTAAAGGCATCTTCAAAGATGAAACACCACTGACTAAGCAAATGGAAGCAGAGGTAAGCATATGGGACCACACTAAACTAAAAAGCTTCTGCAATCTTTTTGTTTGTTTGTTTTTTGTTTTGTTTTTGAGTCACACCCAGCGGCACTCAGGGGTTCTGGCTCTACACTAAGAAATCATTCCTGGCTCTACACTCAGAAATAGCTCCTGGCAGGCTCGGGGGACCATATGGAATGCCAGGATTTGAACCACCATCCTTCTGTATGCAAGGTAAACACCTTACCTCCATGCCATCTCGCAGGCCCCAGCTTCTGCAATCTTAAAGGAAATGGTAAATAGGATACCCACAAATTGGAAAAAATTATTCATCTAAAATATATAATACACTGGTAGAGCTTAACAAGACAAAAACATTTAACCCATCCAAAAATGAGAAAAAATGAACAGACATTTCCTCAAAAAAGAAATACAGATGACCAAAAGACACATGAAAAAAAAGACTCCACATCATTAATCATTTGAGAAATACAAATCAAAACAACAATGAGATATCATCTTACACCAGAGTCTGGCACATTTCCAAAAGAGCAAGAATAACCAGTGATGGCAATGATGTAGAGAAGAGGGACTCTCATTCAGTGCTGTTGGGAATTCAAACTGGTTCAACCATTTTGGGGAAAAAGGGGGGAGGCATCCTTAAAAAAACTGAGCTCCCACATGACCCAGAAATACCACTACTGGGTATGTACCTGAGGAAACCAAAAGCACAATGCAGAAAAGACATCTGAATTTCTATATATCAGCACTGTTCACTATAGTCAGAGTCTGGGAACAACCCAAATGTCTAAGAGCAGATGAGTGGATAAAGAAACTGTGATATATACATAATGAAATACTATACAAAAATAGAAAAAATGAAATAATGAAATTTTGCTTATATATGAATGATTGTGGAGAGTATTATGATGAGTGAAATGAGTCAGTTGGAAGGATAGACATAATACCCAAGACAATAGAGATGAGGATCAGGTAGAAAGCTTGCTATAAAGATGGGTGTAGTGTAGTTAGGACAGAGAAGAGATCATTATGACAATGATAGTTGGAAATGATCACTCTGGAAAAGATCATATGGTCCCTGAGCTTGCATGGGGCAATTTCTGAGCCTGAGTATTGCCAGGTGTGACCCAAAAACCAAAGAAAACAGAAGAAGGAGGAGGAGGGTGTCTGCCATAGAAACAGGCAGTAATAAGAGCAGGGAGGAAACTGGGGACACTGGTGATGGGAAATGTGCACTGTAAAGGGATGGATGTTAGACATTGTATGACTGAAACTCATTCATAAATAACTTTGTATCTCATGGTGATTCAATTTAAATATGTATATTTTAAAAATAATTAATATTGGAGCTGGAGAGATTGTGCAGTGGGCAGAGTGCTTGCCTTGCATGTGACCAACCCAGGTTCTATCCCCAGCATCTTATATGGTCCTGCATGCTGCCAGGAGTCATTCCTGAGTGCAGAGACAGGAGTAACCTCTGAGCATCACCACAAGTTTTACCCCAAAATGAACAAAAATAATAATAAATTAGTAGCATCTGCTCTTCCAAAAAAAGTAGTGACCAAATACAAAGAACTTACAAAATGAGAAAAATTATTGGTCCATAACTCATCTGATAAAAGATTAATGCCCAATATATATATATCACTAACAGAAATATAGCTCAGAAAATCCAACCCCTTCCAAAAATGGGAGATGAACATAGATTTATCTGTTCATTACAAAGTTATTCATGATTGTATTTCAGGAATATAATGTTTCAGCACTAATATCTTAGTGTTCACTTCCCAACACCATCTCTCCCCCATCTACTTGTTCCCTCCCACCTCCCTGCCTCTATGAGAGGCATTTAATTATTTATTTTTATTTTTTTTGTTGTTGGCCCACACCTGGCAGTGCTCAGGGATTACAACAGAATCTCCAAGAAACCCAAGACATCAATAGCTTATTAGGAATAACTGTACTCTGTTAAGCTAGAGAACCTAGAAGAAATGGACAGATTTCTGAAATATATAATCTCCCAATACTGCATGAAAAGGAACTAGAAAGCTTAAACAGGCTAATCACAAGTAAGGAAATTAGAGCAGTAGTTAAGAAACTCACCAGGAATAAAAGTACAAGACCAGATTGTTTTATGGATGAGTTTTATCAAACATTCAGAGAAGAGTTACTATCACTGATCTTTAGTCTCTTCCAAAATATCAAAAAGATGGGAATCCTCCCTAATACCTTCTATGAAGCTAACATCATGTTCATTCCCAAAGCTGACAGAAATTCTACCACGAAAGAAAACTACAGACTAATCTCACTGATGAATGAAAATCCTTAACAAAATCTTAGCAAACAGAATCCAACAACACATCAAAAATATTATACACCAGATGCCGGAGTGATAGCACAGCAGTAGGGAATTTGCCTTGCATTCTTGCCAACCCGGGACAGACCCGAGTTTGATCCCTGGCATCCCATATGATCTCCTGAGGAGATCATATTCAGGAGTAATTTTTGAGTACAGAGTCAGGAGTAACCCCTGGATGCTGCCAAATGTGGTCCAAACAAACAACATATATACATATATATGTATATATTATAGCATATATAAATATAATAATAATATATATTATACACCATGACCAAGTGGATTTCGTCCCATGAATGCAAGTATAGTTCAATATATGCAAATCAATATCATATGCATCAATAAAAGGAAGGATAGGGGCTGGGAAGGTGGCGCTAGAGGTAAGCTGTCTGCCTTGCAAGCGCTAGCCAAGGAAGGACCGCGGTTCGATCCCCCAGCGTCCCATATGGTCCCCCCAAGCCAGGGGCGATTTCTGAGCACATAGCCAGGAGAACCCCTGATTGTCAAACGGGTGTGGCCCCCCAAAACAAAACAAAACAAAAACAAAAAAAAAAAACAAATAAAAGGAAGGATAAACACTACATGATTCGGCCGGAGTGGTGGTGCAGGCAGGCGGTAAGGCATTTGCTTTACACGTGCTAACCTAGGATGAACTGTGGTTTGATCCCCCCACACTCCTATGGTCCCCCAATCTAGGGGTGATTTCTGAGCACATACCCTTCTCCAGTGCAACATTCCCACCACCAATGCACCCCCTCCCTTCTTCCCATCCTCTGCCTGTATTCGAAACAGGTATTTTACAGTTACTTTTTTATTAAGTTTAGTAAGCTCTTCTTTTTCTTTATTTTAAAGGATAAGAGTTAAAAAAATACAATAATAACAGTGTGAGAGTGGCAATTGTTGTTTGTATAGGCCCAGAAAAAGATGGGGAAAATGGCAAAAAGAAAGCCTCGCCTAAATACAAGGAGACCTTACCCCTGAAGTTTTCTGGCATAAGACCAACTCTGGGCTTCAGGCATACGAGGTAGTCCAAACCCTGAGTCATTCTCTGTGGTCCCAGTGAAATTTTTCCGCACATTAGCTGTTGTTGGTGTCAGGTTCCTGTAGTTAAAGATTCTGGTTTTTGTGTATTTCCTTCATCAAAGTCAAGAGATGTGGAGCATCCTTTAGTTTCACCTCACCATTAGATGTGGAGAGCCAAGCCCTGCAAGCAGGTTGTTGCTATTGCTAAGTCATCTGGGTGTTAAGAGAACACTCTTTGGAATAAGTCAATGCCAGGGCAGCGATAGGGTCTTCTCTGGTAGAGGTTTGCTTCCTGGTGATGTTATAGACAATTGTGGTTGTTTCCATATATGGTATCCATGGTTGAGGAGTGTATGTCTATATTCATTCTTCTAAGGCCTGAGTCAAGTCATTATGCCAATATTCAGGGTAAAAGTCCTAACTGCATCAAGAAATTTGTGTTCCCATCTCTATTGGATAAGAACTTGTTTGTATATGTAATATTTTCCCATTTTAATATGCCTATGCAAAAGAGGAACAATGCCACAGGTACTATTGGTGCATCTGGGGTCCAAGAGAACAAGTCCAACAATCCTCGTGACTTGGTTCTAACATGAACTCTAAACAGAGAGACTCTTCTACCAGAATTCCTTATTGAACAGATAACAAAGAAAAAAAACAGCAGGCAAAATTCAAAAAGGCTATTCAAAAAGAGTTATAGCTGTTAAGGGAATACATCTAAGATGTACAAAGGAGATATACATTTTATATCTTTAGAAATAGTTGGGAGGAGGGTGTTGGATCCCAGACACCACTTTGGTCTGTGATTTGGCCTTCTGATGTCTTCAAAATAACTCCCTGCAGCCCCATATCAGGAAATGTCTTTAAATGGGGACTTCTCATAAACCGAGTACGGTAGCAAGCACAGGAACACAATGAAGGAAGGTGGAGGATAGGAGGCCTCTGAGAGTAGATCTTCTCAGGCTAAAAGTCTATTTTTTCACTTTGGAAGTTGGTTGGCAGCTGGCTTGAGTGGGGATAATGATCTGTTTCATGAGGAGCCAAGAACTGAGGGTAAAAAAAGGGTTAAATGTAGGGTAATAGGCGGTAGAGGTGAGGGAGTAAAGGACTAAAATGATCTTGTAAGGTGATGAGCCAGGCGTGGGGAAGGAAAGTACACAACATAGACATTCTGTATATAGTAAACATAGATTAAACCCTAATATATCCTATTAAACTATTTATACTTAAACTATACTATACTATACTAGCGTCCCCGCGTGGTTTGAGAATGGACACTGGTGGGAAGGAAAGTTGCCAGCGACTTCCCCACACCCACCCCTCTTGTGCAGGGTGGGTGTTGAGGAAAGCCTGAGGTCCCCTTTAAACTCCTCCCCAGCACCCACCTCGCTGGCCCCCTGAGTGAGTGCCCAGGGATAGCCCTGGAGTTCTGGCCCCTATTCTTATTCTAAAACTGAAAGCATTTCCACTAAGGTTAGGCACTATGCAAGGGTGTCCACTATCTTCACTCCTATTCAACAAAGTATTAGAAATCCTAGGAATAGAAATCAGACAAGAAAAGGAAATCAAAGGAATACAAATCAGAAAAGAGAAAGTCGAACTATCTCTATATGCTGATGACATGATGATATGACCCTAAAGAGTCCACAAAAAGATACTAGAAAAAAAAAACAAATATAGTGAAGTGACCATCTACAAAGTCAATATACAGGGGCCGGAGAGATGGCATGGAGGTGGGGCACTTGCCTTGCATGCAGAAGGATGGTGGTTCAAGGATGTGGTCCCCCAAGCCTGCCAGGAGCAATTTTTGAGCATAGAGCCAGGAGTAACCCCTGAGTGCTGCTGGGTGTGACCCAAAACCAAAAAAAGAAAAAGTCAATACACAAAAGTTGAATTCCTTTATACCAGGGGTCCTCAAACTTTTTAAACAGGGGGCCAGTTCACTGTCCCTCAGACCATTGGAGGGTCTGACTATAGTAAAAACAAAACTTATGAATGAATTCTTATGCACATATATCTTATTTTACAATGAAGAAACAAAACAGATACAAATACAATATGTGGCCCACGGGCCATAGTTTGAGGACCACTGCTTTATAAGAGAAGAAAGAGATTCTATTTAAAGGTGTCCAAAACTATCAAGTACTAGAAATAAACTTAGCAAGAGAGGTGAGAGACTGATACCATGAAAACTTCAAAACTCTTCAAAAAGAAATAAAAGACCTAAGAAAATGGAAGAACATTCCATGTTTATGGATTGGAAAAACCAACTATCATCACAATGACCATCTTACCTAGACTACTATATAGATTCAATGGAGAGAGAGAGAGAGAGAGAGAGAGAGAGAGAGAGAGAGAGAGAGAGAGAGAGAGGAGAGAGAGAGCATATCTAGTGACAAACCCCCAAGTACATAGTCAATTAATATTTGGCAAAGGAACCAAAAATTTGAAATAAAATAAAGACAGTGTCTTCAACAAATGATGTTGGAACAATTGGATAACCATATGTAAGAGATTAAAGATTGCTCCATATCTCACATCTTACACAAAAGTAAATTCAAAGTGGATTAAAGATCTTGAGATTAGGCCCAAATAGATAAATTTCAATGAAGAAAATAAGCAGAACTTATACCATAAAGAAGTCGTTATGGGGCTGGAGAGGTGGCGCTAGAGGTAAGGCATATGTCTTACAAGCGCTAGCTTAGGATGGATTGCTGCAGTTCGATCCCCCGGCATCCCATATGGTCCCCCAAGCCAGGGGCAATTTCTGAGCGCATAGTCAGGAGTAACCCGAGCATTAAATGGGTGTGCCCTCCCCGCAAAAAAGAAGTCTTCAATGATAAGATGCTAATGGCAAGAGCTATAGCATCAAACCTGAATAAATAGTACTATATCAAACTAAAAAGTTTCTGTATAGCAAAAGAAACACAGTCTAAAATTAGAAGACAGCTAACTGAATGGAAGAAAATTTTTGCACACAACACATCATATAAAAGTTTGATACCTAGCATATATAAAGTACTCACAAATGTTAACTCCACAAAACCTAAAACTCCATCAAAAATGGGGAGAAGAAATGAACAGACACGTCTATAAAGATAACCAACAGATGGCTAATAGATACATGAAAAAAAACTCATCATTTATCACTAGGAAAATCCAAATCAAGATAACAACAAGATATTATCTTACACCAGTGAGAATGGCACATATAGAAAATACTGAGAACAGGGGCCAGAGTGATGGCACTGCAGTAGGGCATTTGCCTTGCATGCGGCTGACCCAGGACAGACTGTGGTTCAATTCCATGGCATCCCATATGGTCACCCAAGCCAGGAGCGATTTCTGAGCATGTAGGCAGGAGTAAACCCTGAACACCACCAGGTGTGGCCCAAAATCCAAACAAACAAACAAACAAACAAACAAACCTGAGAACAATCTCTGTTGGTGGGGATGTGGTGAGAAAGGAACTACTGGTGGGAATATCGCATGGTCCAATCCCTATGGAAAACAGTATAGAAGGTTCTCAATAAACTCAAAACTGAAGTACTACATGACCCAGCAATTCCTCTTTTGGGGATCTATCGTCAGGATAGAAAAATTTCATCCAAAAGAAAGTATGCACACGACTATTAATTGCAGCATTCAGTATAATAGCCGAGACTTGGACTCAAGCTAGATGTCCAACAACAGCTGAGTGAATCAAATACGGTACATACCGTATTTGCCAGCATATAAGACTGAGCATATAAGACAACCCCCTAATTTTGCAGTTAAAACATAGGTTTAGGCCTATACTCGCTGTATCAGACAGAAAGTTCCTGTGCTGCAACTGTATGTACCACAGTGAGCCAATCACAACAAGCAAAGATTCAAAGGTTATACTGTAATAGACTTCCTCTCTGACTCTGGCCAATCTGAGCAGGCTTTTTACAGTGTAGATTCAGGTCCAGAACATTGTCTAATTTGCATGCATAAAAAGCCTACTTGGATCAAGAGGCCGTCTGAGCAGCCTTACAGTGATTGGTGCAGGATCGAGTTGGAAAATTTGTTTTGTGGCAATATTCAGACAATTTTTGTTTAGCAGCATATTGAAACATTTTTCGGAATATACTCTGCGTATAGACGACCCCCGATTTTCGGTTGACTTTTTTTTATTTCAAAAGTCGTCTTATACGCCAGAAAATACGGTATATAAAATGGAATACTACATAGCTGTAAGGAATGATGCAGTCATGTAGTTTGCAGCTATACTGATGGAACTGGAAAATATTATATTAAATGAACTAAGTCAGAAGAAGGATAAATAGGGGCAGAGAGATAGCACAGCAGTAGGGCATTTGCCTTGCATGCAGGCAACCCAGGATAGAAGGTGGTTCAAATCCTGGCATCCCATATGGTTCCCCGAGCCTGCCAGGAACAATTTCTGAGCACAGAGACAGGAGTAACCCCTGAGTGATGCTGAGTGTGACCCAGCTCCCCAAAAAAAGAAGGATAAAGAATGATATCACGGGGCCGGGCGGTGGCGCTAGAGGTAAGGTGTCTGCCTTGCAAGCGCTAGCGTAGGACGGACCGCGGTTCGATCCCCCGGCGTCCCATATGGTCCCCCAAGCCAGGAGTGACTTCTGAGTGCATAGCCAGGAGTAACCCCTGAGCGTCACCGGGTGTGGCCCAAAAACCAAAAAAAAAAAAAAAAGAATGATATCACTTATATGTGATATTTAGAATAACTGCATGAAGCAATGCAATAGTCTAAATGGGTGTTGCCTTGAACACCCTTGGCCCCAGATTATAGCAAGAAAAAGGAAAGAAACTGTGGAAGAGGAGAAACACAAATATGAAAGGATGGGGGCCAGGAGTCAAGCAGTCTCAGGTGCATAGGTAGTGTTAAAAAGTACAGAACTAGGGCCCGGAGAGATAGCACAGCAGCGTTTGCCTTGCAAGCAGCCGATCCAGGACCAAAGGTGGTTGGTTCGAATCCCGGTGTCCCATATGGTCCCCCGTGCCTGCCAGGAGCTATTTCTGAGCAGACAGCCAGGAGTAACCCCTGAGCACAGCCAGGTGTGGCCCAAAAAAAACAAAAAACGAAAAAAACAAAAAGTACAGAACTAAATATCCAAGCCAAAGGCAACAATAATGGAATCAAGAGACCAAAACTTTAACAATTTAAACTTAAAATGACCTGTTATAGTGTCAGGCTGGGGAGTCAGGGGGTGGCATGGGGTGTACTTGGGGGCCACTGGTGGAGGGAGGTGGTGGACACTGGTGGTGGGATTGGATCTGATTCATTGTATGTCTGAAACCCAACTATAAAGGACTTTGTAAATCAAAATGGTTTCAAAACATTAAAATTTTTTTTAAAATTTTAAAAAAGAAAAAAAGAAATTGTTTCTTCAATATAGTCAACAAAATTGAAGAAAATTTTACTAAATATTTTATGATTGATTAAAAGAGGATACAAATTACTAAGAACATAATCAATGTAGGAATCTTACTAGTAGAATTCAGACCAGCACCACTTGATCCCCCAGCCATGTCAGAATCCAGCCCTGAGCAACAGGCCAGAAGTTCTTAGCACCACCAGGTGTGATCCAAACATAAAAACAAAACAAATTTGGTGTTTTGAAAACTGTGGTTCTAAAGGAACAGGGCTACTGACATGGGATGAGACAACCTGCTTTGTAATAAATTGGATTAAACAAAAGATAATAACTCTTGCACTCATTTGTACAGGAACTGCTTTGTAAAGGCATCAAATATGTTACAAGCTATTTTGAGGCAAGAACAAGCAAACACTACATTTGTTCCTGCTTGTTTTTTGTCTTTAAGACAATCAGAATATCTTTAAGACATCTTACAAGGAAACAATGGTGCCATCACCCGAGGCTAGGCCTCATTCTGTTTATCCTGAAATCCAACTTCTGTTATTTCAAGAAATAACTTAGAGGTCTTGGGATGTAAATTAGTGATAAAGTACATGTGATAGAGTATATATAAGGGAAGCTATAAGTTAGGTCCCTAAATATAAATAGATTGACAGATTGAGACAGAAGAGCCCAATCCCTCCTACCTGAATATTCTCTGGAACTAAGGAACCAGGAAGAACATATAAGCATTGTGTCTACCTTCCTTTTTTTTTTTTTTTTTTGTTTTTTTGTTTTTGGTTTTTTGGTTTTTTTGGGCCACACCCGTTTGATGCTCAGGGGTTACTCCTGGCTAAGCACTCAGAAATTGCCCCTGGCTTGGGGGGACCATATGGTATGCCGGGGATCGAACCACTGTCGTGATCTTTCCTTGGCTAGCGCTTGCAAGGCAGACACCTTACCTCTAGCGCCACCTCGCCAGCCCCGTGTCTACCTTCCTTATATAAATGTTTGTCTGATATTTCAGGCAGAAACCCATAATTAACTTTTATGTTTTAAAAATTAGACATGTGCTGGGCGGGAGCAATAGCACAGTGTAGGGCATTTGCCTTGCACGCAGCTGACCCACAATGGACCTGGGTTTGATTTCCAGCATCCCATATGTTCTCTCAAATCAGGCGTGATTTCTGAGTGCAGAGCCAGGAGTAACCCCTGAGTACCACTGTGTGTGGCTCAAAAAAATAAAGATAGAAAAACCAAACAAAAAACAAATAAGTTCACAAATATATAAGTGTTCATAGCAGCTTTGTTTATAACAACCTAAACTATAAAGAACCCAAATGCTCCTGCAAGGAAAAAGTATTCAATAAAATGAATTAACTATTCATATGTTCAAGAATGTGAATAAATTTGAAAATAGTTCTAAATAAAATAAGATAGAAGAAAATTGGGGCTGTATGATTTTGCTTATATAAAGTCATTAAAATAGAAAATAATCATTAATGACAGGAATAAAAATGGTATTTAAGTGGAAATTGGGAAGGATATCTTTTTAAGAACTATAAAGAGGAATAAAACTTTTCAGAATTATGGGCAAGTTCATTATGTTGGTGTGATAAAAATTTTATGTGTGCTTATGTATATAAAAACATGTGGGCAGGAGAGATAACATGGAGGTAGGGCGTTTGCCTTTCATGCAGAAGGTCATAGCTTCGAATCCTGGCATCCATATGAGCCTGCCATATGGAGCATCCATCCCCTGAGCCTGCCAAGAGCGATTTCTGAGCATAGAGCCAGGAATAACCCCTGAGCACTGCAAGGTGTGACCCCAAAACCAAATCAAACCAAAACAAAACAAAAAAAAAACATGTATCCCCAATATAGTCCCCCAAACACCACCAGAAGTGATCCCAGTGCCAGGAGTAAACCCTGAGCACTGCCACTGCTAGATATGGTCTAAAAGAAAAAAGGAGGAGGAGGAGGAGGAAGAGGAGGAATAGGAAGGGAAAAGAAGAAAAAGGAGAAGAAAAAGGGGATGGGGAGGAGGGAGATAGGGGCATTGGCGATAGGAATGTTGCACTTGTGAAGGGGGTTGTTCTTTGTATGACTGAACCCAAACTACAATCATGTTTGTAATCGCAGTGTTTGAAAAAAGAAATATTAAAAAAAAGAAAAAATATGATGCCATCAAGATGACGGGAGGGTAGAGTGATAGTACAGCATGTAGGGTGCTTGCCTTGTATGAGGCCAACCTGGGTTCAGTTCCTGGCATCCCATATGGTCCCCACCAAGAATGATTTCTGAGTGCAGAGCCAGGAGTAAAATAAACCCTGAGCACTACTAGGTATGTCCCCCCTACCCCCAGAAAAGAAGGTAATAGGGCTGGAGATAAATGAGGCCAACCTCATTTCAATCCCTAGCACTATATATGGTACTGTCAGCAGGAGTGACCCCTGACCTCAGGGCCATAAGTAAACCCTGAGCATCCATTAGGTGTAGTCCCAAAACAAGAATAAGAAGGTGGAAAATGACGGCCCCAGTGAGATAGCATAGCAGCTGGGTGTTTGCCTTGCATGCAGCCAACCCAGGACGGATTGTGGTTCGAACCCCAGCATCCCATATAGACTCCGGAACCTGCCAGGGGTGATTTCTGAGTATAGAGCCAGGAGTAACCACTCAGAGCCACCGGGTGTGACCTCCCCCCCTCCCGCCCCACAAAAAAGGAAGGTGGAGAATGAAATGAAGATGAAGAGCCCACAAAATGGTATCCTGGGCTACATTGTAGACCAGGTTTCTCTCCTGTAACTTCAAGGTACACCCTCTTCTCTACCTTCAATGCACTTCGATTCTGGGCTTGCATGACCAATGATCACTTTGTTAAAGGTGGTATGGCAAAGCCTTATGGTCTAATGCCAAAAATTAAGAGCCCTAAAGCACCATCCCAGTGAGAGGTAGACAGTGCCCTCTGGTGCCAGGGAATCCTTCACTGAGAATGCAGTGTTCATCTTGGATTGCCAGAAGAATGGTAGGGGCTCAGGAAGCTGTGCTTTGCTATGTACCATGAGTAATGTACCCTATACCTTGCTGAGAAAATAGTTCAATCCCTGATACTGTCATATGCATTCTTCATGCTCCTGGGAATTTTGTTGTCTGGACTCCCTGTGCCACAAATAATTTCTTGACATGTGATAGACAATTGTGCCTGAGCTTCACAATAAAAGGGGATGATCACCGTTGGCACCACAACAAAAGTAATAAAACACTTAGTGAGCTGCGGTTGCAAATACTACAACCTGATGTGTTACCAATGATCATAACTAAAAATATAAGAACCACATCTAGGTATATTATGTAGATAATCACAACACCAACAAAGGGAAATACAAGGGGGATACAACACTCAATTACTATATGGCAATTATACATCAAAAAGCTATTAAAAGCAAGTACTTTGTTATTGCTATTTATTGTGGGGAACTGGAGCAGTCAAAGTCTATACTGAGAATGAGAAAATGCCTATATTCAATATTCATTAAACATAGGAAAGAACTCCCTGGGGCTGGATTGATAGCACAGCGGTAGGGTTTTGCCTTGCATATGGTGACCCGGGACAGATCCAGGTTCGATCCCTAGCATCCCATATGGTCCCCCAAGCCTGTCAGGAGCAATTTTTGAGCACAGAGTCAGGAGTAATCCTTGAGAGCGACCTGGTATGACCCCCCCCCAAATGAGGAAAGAACTTCCCCTGCATTAATTTCCTTTCCCTGTGAATGTGTGTGTTACTTTGGTTTGTTTTTAGGGGCCACACCTATCAATGTTTAGGCGTTGTACCTGGCTCTTTGCTCAGGAGTGACCTATGGAGGTTTACTGGTTCTATAAGTGGTGCTAAAGATAGAACCCTGGTTGATACAAGGTAATTTACTGCCTGTATTATCTATCTCACTAGTCCCAGATTAATTTATTTTCATTGTTATTGTTTGTTTTGGAGCCACACTTTGAGTTGCTTAGGGATAACTACTGGCTCTGTACTCAGGAATTATTCCTGGAGGTATTTAGGGGACCATATTGGGTGCCAGATATTAAACAACTGTTGGCTGCATGCAAGTTTTTTTTCTTTTTTCTTTTTATTTATTTATTTATTTATTTTTTGGTTTTTTGGGTCACACCCAGCAGCGCTTAGGGTTACTCCTGGCTCTATGCTCAGAAATCGCTCCTGGCAGGCTTGGGGGACCATATGGGATGCCGGGATTCGAACTATCATCCTTCTGTATTCAAGGCAAATGCTCTACCTCCATGCTATCTCTCCAGCCCCTTCATGCAAGTTAATTTCTTTTTAATCTTATTTTATTGTCCTCTGGAAAAGAGCACAGTATCATCTTAATTGATTGGAGACTCTGTCTTGTTTATTATCTTTGGGTTTCTCTTCTTTCTTTTTTGGGGGGACCCACACCTGGCTGTGCCCAAGGCTTGCTCCTGACTCTGTGCTCAGGGATTATTCCTTGAGGGACTCAGAGTACCATATGGGGTGCCAGGGATCAAATGGGTTGGTCATGTGCAGGGCAAATGTCCTACATAGTGTGATATCACTCTGGCCCAAATTTCTCTTCTATGAGGGAAATAAGAAGCATTCAAATTCAAATAAATCTTTTCATTTTCTCCCTCCCCCCATTCTTTTGCACTACCCTGGCAGTCTCAGTACTCACTCCTGGCTCTGCACCCTGGCGTAATTAACGGTGGGGATTGGTGGGGTCACACGTGGTGCCAAGGATTGGACATGGGTCAGCCATATGCTAGGAAAGTGCCCTGCCTATTGTAATAAAGAATAAAGATCTCTGTTATTACCTACCTCTCTGGCTCTCTGGTGCTGTGCTTGCTTAATCTTGTTGATGACTCCTTGAACAGCAAACGGGACCTCAAGTTTAGAGTCCACTGGTTCAGTAAAGGGTTTAGGTGGATGTAAATGCCTGATACCCACATCTTCTTTCTCTGTTTCAGAGTCACTGTCTATCGTGGTTTGCTTTTTGAAAAACATTTTGAAAGGTTGAGTGATTTTTTTTTAATTGCTTCTTTCTTTTTATTTCTTCACAATATATAGGCAAGTAAAGGAGTCTGCAAGGAAACTAGGAACATTTCCTGCTTCCACAAGTTTAGTTTAAGTTGTTGCTAGTTACATGGTATTCTAGTCTTGGTGACATCATAATAGACCTATGTAACATCACTGGCTTAGATTTTAAAGAGTGCTTACCACAAGCAGAAAACTAGGCATACTATATACTGTGGTGGTAGAGGGTGAAGCAGGGTGGGAAGGCAGGAAAGAATAGACAATAGGAACGCTAAAAGAATTAGAGAAGAACTTAAATGAACTTGAAACCTAGGTATTAGAATTCAAGGTCCAGTGTATCAAAAGTAACTCCTGGTTCTTTTCTCTTTCTGAGGTTAAGAATTTTAAAGCTGAGCCCAGAGAAATAGCACAGCGGTGTTTGCCTTGCAAGCAGCCAATTCAGGACCAAAGGTGGTTGGTTCGAATCCCGTGTCTCATATGGTCCCCCGTGCCTGCCAGGAGCTATTTCTGAGCAGACAGCCAGGAGTAACCCCTGAGCACCGCTGGGTGTGACCCAAAAAAACTAAAAAAAAAAAAAAAAAGAATTTTAAAGCTATATATGTATTATGGAATAATGTGTTACAACTTCATTTGACCCTCAACATTTTATAGACGTGTAGTATCTTGAAAAATATATATATAAATAATTTTTGGCCACAGCCATTTGACATTCAGAAATCGCTCCTGGCTTAGGGGGACCAAATGGGATGCTGGGGGATCAAAGATGCTGGGGGATCAAACCGTGGTCCATCCAAGGCTAGCACTTGCAATGCAGATGTCTTACCTCTAGTGCCACTGCTCTGGCCCCTCTTGGAAGCTATTATTGGTGGAGATAACACTTTTTGTATATGCTTAGTTACTAATTTTTTCAAGGAATCAAAATGAAGAAGGTTTTGAAGTTCCATAGTTGACTGGAGAAATTGAAGGAGACTCTAGGTTGCTTTCTAACTCAGAATACTTTGAGCTCCTTTGGTTGAGGAGGTAAAGGATTAGGAGACAGGAACAATGAAAAGACAAGGGATATTCTAATTTAAAAAAAAAGTTAAAAAATATTAAAAAGTACATAAAGTAACACCCATGTGCCTGTCACCTAGACTGAACAAATATTAATATATTGTAATATTTATTTCTGATATTCTTATTTATTTATTTGGGTTTATAGGTCACACGGGGTGGCACTAGATAGTTACAGCTAGCTCTGTGCTCAGAAGTTGCTCCTGGCAGGCTTGGGGACCATAAGGGATGCTGGGAATTGAAACGGGGTCCATCCTCTGTTGGCCGTGTGCAAGGCAAATGCCCTACCGCTGTGCTATGGCTCTGGCCCCTGCTTCTGATATTTTTAAATAAAAGGATTAGAGATAGCAGAATCCCCCTTTGGTGTTTTTCCTAAACTCATTCATTCCCCTCTATTTCTTTCCAGAAGCAATGAAAATTATACATTTATATATTTCTGACTTGTTTACATATTTTATATATTTATATAGAATATGTGGATTTCTGAACTAATATTCTTCCTTTTAAGTTTTAGATGGTAGAAATTGTGGATGTAAAAAGAAAAGAAATTGGGCCAGAGAGATAGCATGTAGGTAAGGTGTTTGCCTTGCATGCAGAAGGACGGTGGTTCGAATCCCAGTATCCCATATGGTCCCCTGAGCCGCCAGGAGTGATTTCTGAGTGTAGAGCCAGGAATAACCCCTGAGCGCTGCTGGGTGTGACCCCCCCCCAAAAAAGAAAGAAATTGTAGATGTATAAAAATTTTCTTGAGTCCTCACTGTAAACTTAGTCCTATGTTGAATCTTTCTTGTAAATTAGTAAATTTTTCTTTATAGTTTTTTGGGTCAAACTCATGGTGCTTAGTGCTTGATCCTGGCTCTGCATTCAAGGATCACTTCTAGCAGTGCTCAGGAGACCACATGGGATGGTGAGGTTCGGACCCAGGTTGGCCATGTGCAAGGCAAGTGCCCTATTGACTGTAGTATCTTCAGCCATAAATTAGTAAATAATTTGTTTTGCCATTCTCTAGAGAAAGGATGGGGAAAAAAATCACAAAGTAGTTGCCTTTTAAAAATATCAATTATAGGCCCAGAGAGATAGCACAGCAGCGTTTGCCTTGCAAGCAGCCGATCCAGGACCTAAGGTGGTTGGTTCAAATCCCAGTGTCTCATATGGTCTCCCATGCCTGCCAGGAACTATTTCTGAGCAGACAGCCAGGAGTAACCCCTGAGCAATGCCGGTGTGGCCCCCCCCCCCCCAAAAAAAATCAATTATTATATAAGGAAAAGGCAAAACAAAATCAATTATTATACAAAGAAAATTCTGCTGCTGCCTTCATAGTGTTCCCAAAATACTTTGTAAACTTTATATATTTATGAAATATAACTATTATTTTATCTTTATTATTTTCTTTACTAGCTGAGGAACTTCAATTTTCTTATTTTGGTTTTTGGGTCACACCCGGTAACGCTCAGGGGTTACTCCTGGCTATGCGCTCAGAAGTCGCTCCTGGCTTGGGGGACCATATGGGACGCCGGGGGATCGAACCGCGGTCCGTCCAAGGCTAGCGCTGGCAAGGCAGGCAGGCACCTTACCTTTAGCGCCACCGCCCGGCCCCGGAACTTCAATTTTCTTTCTTTAACATTTATCCTGTTCTTCCTTACTTCTCCCACAGAAATTTTTTTTTTTTTTTTTTTTTTTTGGGTTTTGGGTCACACCCAGCAGCGCTCAGGGGTTACTCCTGGCTCTACGCTCAGAAATCGCTCCTGGCAGGCTCGAGGAACCATATGGGGAGCAGGGATTCAAGCCACTGTCCTTCTGCATGCAAGGCAAACGCTCTACCTCCATGCTCTCTCTCCAGCCCTCCCACAGAAGCTTAACATTTTGAATATTCATCACAGTTTCAGAATCCTCTCCTTCCATATGAAAACTTTTCTAGGTCCCAGAATATTTCTTTTTGTTCATCATAAAGTATTAGTCCTGGGGCTGGAGCCATAGTACAAAGGGTAGGGCATTTGCCTTGCAAGCTGACCCAGGTTTAATCTAATATGGTCTCTCAAGCACCGCAAGGAATCATTCCTCAGTTCAGAGCCAGGAGTAACACCAGAATAATATAAATATTTATTTATATAATAAATATATTTATTTATAAATAAAAAACAAAATTCCTTTCATCACTTTTCAATTAAGTTATTTATTCAAGAAGCTCATACATTTTAAAAGAACTACAATTAAGGTGCATTATTTTTAGAAATGTTAAATAATATATTCACTATTATCCAGAATTTCTTGAAAGTATCAGTTAATTAATTTAAGTACTTGTTAGATTGTGACATTAGATTGTGGGATAATTTTTATTTGTAGACTTCTTTACATTGCTTTCTCAATAGGCATTCAAAATCAAACTAAAAACAATCAATTAAATTTTGTGTTTTCTTCCCCCCCCCCCCTTTTTTTAAACACAGCCTGGGACTCATCAGCAACTGAAATGAAGGGTTTCTAAAGCAAATTTAAAAAACCACTCCCTGTCTCTTTCAACTGAACAAGGTTTTCTTGATACAGTACCATGTGGCTACTATTATCCTAGATTGTAAAGAATAAATTATTCTTTCAGTGAAGAAATGGAAAGCGAGAAAAGGAAAATAATTTAAGATTATAATGATCAATAGCTAATAAGGAACATGAAGAATTCTGTAGAGAGCAGAGTCTTTGGGAAAACTTTATGGCAAGAGAAAGTTGATCGACAAATGGAGGTATTGCTGAAGGGGAAGACACCTTAAGTGATGGCTTTGGAGGTGAGTGCTGAGATTCTATTTCACAGGAAAAGTGAATAAGAGTAGTTTAATCAAGGTTGAAAATATGTTGTGGGGCCTGAGAGATAGTATGGAGGTAAGGTGTTTGCCTTGCTATCAGAAGGACGGTGGTTCGAATCTGGGCATCCCATATGGTCCCCCAAGCCTGCCAGGAGCAATTGCCAGGAGTAACCCTGAGCACTGCTGGGTGTGACTCAAAAACCAAAATATATATGTTGCATTTACTGGGGATCTGTTTAGGGCAAATATGGGGCACAAATATCAGTAATTTAATTGTAGGGTTAATTTGGGATCTAAGTGGAAAAGTGTTTTGTTTTTATTTGAAAGTTACATTTAGGGCCGGGAAGGTGGCGCTAGAGGTAAGGTGTCTGCCTTGCAAGCGCTAGCGTAGGACGGACCGCGGTTCGATCCCCCGGCGTCCCATATGGCCCCCCCAAGCCAGGAGCGACTTCTGAGCCCATAGCCAGGAGTAACCCCTGAGCATCAAACGGGTGTGGCCCAAAAACCAAAAAAAAAAAAAAAAAAAAAAAAAGAAAGTTACATTTATTTTTACTTTTGCACTGCAAGGGATCAAATCGTAGGGTTAATTTGGGATCTAGGTGGGAAAATGAATTGTTTGTTTTTGCTTTTGCATTACTAGGATAAAACCTCAGAGCCTCTCTGAGCTGTATCCCCGCCCTAGGGAATTCCTTTGTAATGATTTTCAAAAACATAGAAAATACCTAAGAGATAGCACAGCAGTTGGGCGTTTGCCTTGCAAGCAGCCGACCCAGGACCAATGATTAGAATTCTGGCATCCCATATGGTTCCCCGTGCCTGCCAGGAGTGATCTCTGACTAGAGTTAGGATTAATCGTTGAGTGCTGCTGGGTGTGACCCAAAAACAAAAACAAAACAAAAATAGAAAAGGGAAAAATTCAGACAAGATTATTAAAAAATGTGTTAGATGTGGTCAATAAGAAAGGTAGTTGCTGAAGATAAGGAATTTGGTGCACCTAAGAAAAAAAAAGTTCTTTTTTTTTGGTTTTTTTTTTGTTTGTTTGTTTGTTTTTGGGTCACACCTGGCAGCGCTCAAGGGTTACTCCAGGCTCTATGCTCAGAAATCGCTCCTGGCAGGCTCGGGGGACCATATGGAATGTGAGATTCGAACCATCGTCCTTCTGCATGCAAGGCTTGCGTTTGCCTTACCTCCATGCTATCTCTCCAGCCCCACGAATATATATATATATATATTTTTTTTTTTTTTTTTTTTTTTTTTTTTTGGTTTTTGGGCCACACCTGGCGGCGCTCAGGGCTTACTCCTGGCTATCTGCTCAGAAATAGCTCCTGGCAGGCACGGGGGACCATATGGGACACCGGGATTCGAACCAACCACCTGGATCGGCTGCTTGCAAGGCAAACACCGCTGTGCTATATCTCTCCGGGCCCACGAAAATATTTTTAATAAAGTATTTAAGCACCATGATTACAAGCATGGTTATAGTTGGGTTTCAGCCATAAGCAGAATAACGGAAAATTTTTACTAACTTTTTTTTGGGGGGGTCACACCTGGTGGCACTCAGGGGTAACTCCTGGCATAGCGCTCAGACATCACTGATCCCTGGCAGGCTCTGGGCACCATATGGGATGTCATGATCCGAACCCTCGTCCTGTGTTGACCGCGTGCAAGGCAATGTGCAATCGCTCCAGCCCCTATTTTTTTCTTTCGTTGTATTTTATTGTACTTGACAAAAACATCAGCGAAGAAGTTATTTGGAGACAGACTGAGTGTTATTAAGTAGTATTACGAACAACAGAGATATGGGTGCTTAATTGAAGGGAACCTGGGGCAAAGTTCATTAAAGGTGCATCTCAGAGAAGGCGTGTCTTGGAAAAAAGTTCTTTCAAGTCGCGTCCAAGCCCGCCTTCCCGGAGGGCTCCTTCATTGCAAAATGCGAATAGTAGTATTTGTTCATACGATTGTTTTAAGGTTGGCGGTGGCAAAAAAAATAAAGAATCACGAGAGTGCCAAGGGCAGAGTAAACATTTCAGGAGCAGCGGCTACTATGAATAGACTTGCAGGGCCTGCTGCTTGTCCCCTCCCCCTGTCGTCCTTTCCTCTGCAAAGCAACTCGACTCAAAGTCTGGGCCAAATTCGCGGCCCTTTGGTTCTTGGTTTTATTTTGTTGTTGCTGTTGTTTGTTTTTTGGGCCACACCCGGTGAGGCTCAGGGGTTACTCCTGGCTCTACGCTCAGAAATCACTCTAGGCTGGGGGGGTACCGTTGTTGTTGTTGTTTGGTTTGGGGGCCACACCCGGTGACACCCAGGGGATAAGTTGTCTTCTTATAAATTAATTAGTGGTGTTGTTGGCAGGGGGATGGTGAGGCCTGACAGGACTCGACCCTGTTCCCGCAGCCTCTGTGGTCTGGCGGGTCTGAAGGTTGCAGGCTGAGGGCAGAGAGATGCCCAAGGCAGTCATACGAAGCTCCAGGAGTCAGCGAGCTCTATTTCAGGGTCCCTACCGCCATGTACAACCCCTCACATGGCCTCCATACTAAGCCTATTCCTAGCAGCTACTTCTCTACTCCTTCTGGCTCTCTCGGCCTGTCTCCCTTTCAGCTGCCTTTTCCAGGCTTCCTAAGTGGTTCCAGGCTGAGCAACTAACTCCTTTGGGTAATGCTGAATCTGATGCTGAATCTCTGGTGACGACGCTGCCTCTCCGACCCTTCTCGAACTCTCCTTCTTTTCCCCTGTCTTGGGGGCCCTCTGGGACGCCGGGGGATGGAGCCGCGGTCCGTCCTAGGCTAGCGCGCAAGGCAAGGCAAGGCAAGGCAAGGCAAGGCAAGGCAGGCACGGCCTGCACCACCGCTCCGGCCTCTAGTTCCAGTTCATTGAGCTTTCAAACTGTGGCTGGAAAACCGAGGCCGCGGTTAGCTCCGCCAGGTCCGGTCGGGGAATCCAGCGCCGAGCCGGTGACGATTTAAAACACACGCAGGGCGGCCCCGCAGGGCGTCTCCTTCAGCACGCTTCCTCCTCCCCCTTCCCCACGCCGCCGCCGGCTCGCAAAGGCCGATCCCAAATGGAGCACGCTTCGCTCCGCCGCGCCGAGGGCGTCCCTTGCCCCGGAAGCAGAAACCGCTCGGCCCGGAAGCAGTCCGTCCGTCGCTGCCTCGCGGAGGCGGGACCAGGGCGGTGAAGCCGGCCGCTGCGGCTGACGGCGCGGCGGCGGCGGCGGCGGCGGCGGCGGCGGCGGGGCGGGAGGAGGAGGAGGAGGAGCCGGGGCTGCTGCCGGCGGAGGGGCCGGGCTTCGGCGTGTGCGTGTGCGTGTGTGTCCTCGGCCTCGCGGTTCGGGGCTCGCTCGGGCCTGGCCAAGCAGTTGGGCAGCGTGTCGGCGGCGGCGGCGGCGAGGAGCACGACGACGAGGCCGGGCGGGGAAGACATGTTGCTCTTCGTGGAGGCGAGTGAGCGGAGGGCGGGAGGCCGGGGGAGGCCGGGGCCGCTCGCCGGGCCGCGCCACGTGACTCCCGGGTCCCAAGGCCGCCACGCCGCGGGCCGCCGCCGGGCTGACACAGCACCCTGGGCCCCGCAGGCCGCCGCAGCCGTGGGGTCGGGGCCCGGGGCGTCGCGGGGCTGGGCGGGCCGGGCCCGGCGAAAGGGAAAGCGAGTGGCCGGCGGGGGCGGAGTCGGTCAGGTGGGCGCGCGGGCCGGGCCGGGGGCCGGGGGGGGGGGGCGGCGAGCGGCGCCCGCAGCAACATGTGGGGCCTGGGCGAGAAGTGAATGAAGGAAGAAAGAGCCGCCCCCGTCCGCCGGGTCTCTGGCTCTTCGGTGCCTGCCCGGCCCTCGATGGCAACTCCGCAGCCCCTGGCGGGCGGAAAGCCGCTGGCAGCGACGAGCGGAACCCCGAGAGGCCGCTTTGACCTTTGGGTCCTGCAGCCTAGCTTCTCGGTGGCGAGGAGGACTTGGATTTAGAAACTTCATTTTCTTTTTTAAGATTTCTTTAAAAGGCTTCTCGAGAAACAGGACGATTCCGAGAACTCGAGAGAATTTGTCCCAGGAAAGTCGCTTTTTGACTTTTTTTTATTCATTTATTTTTTGGTGGCTTTTATTTTCTGTTTTATTTTGCGGGGGTGCAGCAGCGCTCAGGGGTTACCCCTGGCTCTGTGCTCAGAAATCGGGGCACCCTATGGGATGCTCGGATTTGAACCACCGTGCTTTTGCATGCAAGGCAAACGCTCTACCTCCATGCTCTCTCCGGCCCAGTTTTTATTTTATTTATTTATTTATTTTTTGGAAGTACTTTTCACCGAGAGAAGATGTCTGCACTTGTATTTTAAGTTAGAAATGGAGTGGCTATTCACACACAGACTCAGGGGGTTTCAATGCTCTGATTTCTTTTTGATCCTGGTGTGGGCCACCCCTGGCAGCTCGCAGGGGTTCCTCCAGGCTCTCTGCTCAGAAATGGCTCCTGGCTCGGGGGACCCTATGGGACGCCGGGATTTGAACCACCGTGCCTTTGCATGCAAGGCAAACGTCCTACCTCCATGTTATCTATCCGGCCCTGGATTTCTTTTTGATCCTGGTGTGGGCCACACCTGGTAGCTCGCAGGGGTTGACTCCTGGCAGGTTCTGTAGACCATATGGGATGGCCTGGATCGATCTCGGATCGGGCCCTGTGTTAGGTAAATGCCCCCTGCCTACCTGACGTGCTATTTTCTCCAGCACCCTAAATTCTCTTAGTCCCGGCTCATGTTAGTGGGCAATGAGCATCAGCTGACTGCCCAGCTAATGCTTTGAGTAATTTTCAGATCATATTGTTCTTGCCTGTGAAAAACGTCAAACCAGCAAAGCTGCAACTTCGCAATTTGGCACTTGTTAGCTATACCCATAAAAAGAATGATTTCAATGAGGGAAGGAATTTACAGGTTGTATAATGAATGTCAGGGAGTGGCGGAAATGGGTCTTTCTATGGAGGTTTTCAGAGAAAGAGACTATATTCTGATGTAAAGGAAATACTTGGTTTAAAAACACATAGAAAAACAAATCTAGCCGATAAAATGTTAACTGTCAAGTTAAAGATCTTTAAGTTCAATGTAAAGAAATTACACTGGGCCCGGAGAGATAGCACAGCGGCGTTTGCCTTGCAAGCAGCCGATCCAGGACCAAAGGTGGTTGGTTCGAATCCCGGTGTCCCATATGGTCCCCCGTGCCTGAGCAGACAGCCAGGAATAACACCTGAGCACCGCCGGGTGTGACCCAAAAACCAAACTGGTCTTGTTTCACTGTATGTCTGAAACCCAACTTTAAAAAAGGACTTTGTATATCACAATGGCTTAACTAAAATAAAAACTTAAAAATTAGTTATAAAAAAAAAAAGAAATTACACTAATGTAATTTACAATGTAAAGAAATTACACTAATATGGCCAGTGTTGGTAATAAATATTAATTGAAAAATTATTGAAGCCGTTATGTTTACCTTTTTTTTCCTTTAGCAGTATCAAAAATCAGATGTGTTTAAAGGAATGTCATTTTGTCTTAAAAATGTTACAGCATGCAAATATTTCAAGTTTTACAAGGGTATGCATTTTGCCAGGCAAAAGAAAGTCAAATTTATGTTAAAATAAGCTTTTGCATTCCAAGTTAATTCCTTTGGTTTTGTTAAAATGCATCAGTAATAGCCCCATGTGTCTAGTGTTTAAACAAGAAAATCTTCTTTTAAAACTATTTTATAGTGAGAAAACCGGTGGAAACTTTATGTAACATAGTAAAATGGTGAAATTGAGATTTAGATATAGGTCATTATAATGCCAAGTAATGACTAATGTGTTAGATAGTTTTCATTAATCATTTTTACTGAATCAGTATGTTGACAAATTTTTCTTTTAAAAAATTAAAAGTGTGCAGGGTCGAGTCCATGATCACGAAGGTGGTTTTCCCATGGTGAGGCTCGCCCATTGCACTCCGGGCGTGCTGACCCCTGCGATTTCCCCAAATGTGGGAAACTCGACTGCGTATTTATGGTAGTGGGGGACTGCGTGCGCGCTCTCCCCTGGCAAAAAAAAAAAAATTTAAAAGTGTCACCAAATGTTGCTGAATATATAGTATTAAAACTTTTTTATGGGGGGCGTATTGGGCCACACCTGGTGACGCTCAGGGTTACTCCTGGCTGTGCACTCAGATATAGTTCCTGGCTTGGGGGACCATTTGGGACACAGGGGTGGGGGGGGAGTCAAACTGCAGTCTGTCCTAAGTTAGTGCGTGCAAGGCAAATGCCCTACAGCTTGTGCTACCAATTCGGCCCCATTAAAACATTTTTTTATTTTATTTATTTATTTATTTTCTTGGTTTTGGGGTCACACCCAGCAGCACTCGTTACTCCTTGCTCTACGCTCAGAAATTGCTCCTGGCAGGCTCGAGGGACCATATGGGATGCCGGGATTCGAACCATCTTCCTTCTGCATGCAAGGCAAACACCTTACCTCCTTGCTATCTCTCCGGCCTCTAAAACATTTTTTAAAGTACGCTGGTCATCTGGCATTTTGTTGACTAAATTTATCCCTAAAAGTTATAATATAGGACTTTTCTTTACTGTTTTGTTTTTGGGCCATACCCAGCTATGTTTTGGGGGATATTCCCTGCTTGGTACTTGGGGGACCATGTGATTCTGGGGATCAAACCTTGGCCTCCTGCTTTGCAAAGCATGTGCATTTCCATTGAGCTCTCTCCTAGGTGGCTTCTCCTCGGAATTGTTCTGAATGAGAACCAGAGCCCAGAAGTTTGGTGTCTAAGGTCATTTAGGTGTAAATAGTGTTGAGAGCCCAGAAGTTTGGTGTCTAAGGTCATTTAGGTGTAAATAGTGTTGAGAGTAAAGTCTGAAGTCTGACTTCTAGAACACAAAGCTCTAGATCCAAAACTTAAATTTACACTTTCTCCCTAAATTAAGGGTTCTTAATCTGTCTAAATCCCTGAATAGAATAAAAGGAAGATAGTGTATTTAGTTAAGGGTGAGAGGGGAGAATGTCTTTATTTTCACTATATTCAACTAGAAATATTTAAGTGAATGCCACAAGAGAATATTTTAATAACCTACTGATTTTTTCAAAGATCTCAAAAACAAAACTTTTGCTGTGCTGTATCATAAAAATTGTTATTTAGGATTACTAAATTGAAAATATAAAATTATTTTTATAACCACAGTTGACTTTATTTTGGGCTACATCAAGTGGTGCTCAGGGATCACTTCTGGTGGATCTTGCAGACCATATGGGGTGCTAGGAATCCTGGGTTGTCCATGTGCAAGGTCAAGTGCCCTGCCCTATCCTTCTGTAATTAACTTACTTTTTGTTTTCTTGAGCCACACCCAGTAGTGCTTAGGGGTTACTTCTGGCTCTGCACTCTGGAATCACTCCTGGACCTCATATGGAATGTTGAGGATTGAACCCAGATCAGTGTGTGTAAGGCAAACACCCTACCCACTTGTGCTGTCGCTCCAACCCATGTAATTGACATATTTTTGATTCACTTTATTCAAAAACTTGAAAATGTTTTGAGGAGATATACATAGATGACTTGAACTGTTAGAGAGCTATACACCAGAGTTTGAGAACCATTTTACTGTGCCAAAGGGATAGTACAGCTCTGCCTTATATATCATGCCTTGCATGCTTCTATTCAAATTTGACTTTTGATAGCACTTATGGACCTCCCAGCCTGCCAGAGGTAACTGGAATAATTTCTGAGCTCAACCTGATGTGGCCCAGAGCAATAACACAGAGGGTAGGGTATTTGCCTTTCATGTAGCAGAGCTAGTTTAATCCCTGGCATCCCATTTATCCCCCAGCCTGCCAGTCGTAATTTCTGAGCACAGAACCAGGAGTAACTCTTTATCATTGCCGGGTGTGGCCCCTAAAACAAAAAAAAACTAAACTTTTTACTAAACTTGGTTGCTTGTATATATATATCTGTGGTAGGATTTATCTAATTTAATCTAGGATCCATGAGTCCTCAGCAGGTATATCTTAAGTATAGTTTTCTGTCGAGATTCCAGCTTACTAAATAATAATGACTTAATGGGATAAGAATAGTAATAATGATAACACTGTTATACAAGTTCTGTATCTAAATGTATGTCCGACTTGTTAAATGTTTTTTGCATGTGTGGGAGTATATATATATTAATGTTATATTGTATATATTATTATATATAATATCTACTAAAGTCAGCTTGTGAGATGTAGCACTTACTATCTATTTATTTTTGTTTGTTTTGTTTTTTTTGGGCCACGCTCAGGGGCTACTCCTGGCTATGCGTTCAGAAATCACTCCTGGCTTGGGGGACCATATGGGACACCGGTGATCGAACTGAGGTTGTCCTGGATCAGTGCAAGGCAAATGCCCTACTGCTGCACTATCACTCCGGCCCCAAATTTGTTGTTGTCATCGTTGTTTTTTGTTTTGGGGCCACACCCGGTGACTCTCAGGGGTTACTCCTGGCTATGTGCTCAGAAATTGGTCCTGGCTTGGGGGTGGGAGACCATATGGGACACCGGGGATTGAACTAAGGTTTGTGCCGGATCAGGCTTGTGAAAGGCAAAGAAAGGCAAACACCCTACCTCTGTACTATCCTTCAGGCCCTATTTTTTGTTTGGTTGGTTGGTTTTGGGTCACAGTGCACAGGGGTTACTCCTGGCTCTACTCTCAGAAATTCCTCCTGGCAGGCTTGGGAGACCATATGGGATGCCGGGATTCGAACACCATCCTTCTACATGCAAGGCAAACGCCCTACTTCCATGCTATCTCTCTGGCCCGGCCCCTATTTTTTTTTTGTTTTTGTTTTTGGGCCACACCTGGCTGTCTGCTCAGAAATAGCTCCTGGCAGGCATGGGGGACCATAAGGGACACCGGGATTCGAACCAACCACCTTTGGTCCTGGATCGGCTGCTTGCAAGGCAAACGCCGCTGTGCTATCTCTCCGGTCCCTGGACCCCTATTTTTAAATTTAAAAAAGTTTTTTTTTGGTGGAGCCTGAGGGGAGGAACATATGGGATGCTACTGTCTGCTATTTTCCATCTAGTTTGCTGTTTCTACTGGGCTGTCAGTATTGTGGAATCTATAGGTGTCATATGCTCTAGGTGTTTGCTAACATTTTAATAACAATTTTCTGATTAGTTCTCCCCTCAAATTTTTTTTGGCAAGTTATATCTTTTACTTGTTTTTAACATTGTTATAATCGAAATTCTATTTTGCTCCTTTCCTTTAAATAAACATATTTTTTTTTTTAAAGTTTCCCTCTGTTTATTCACTACTTAATACTGCATGGAGAATTACATGAAAACTTCTTTTTTTTTTTTTTTTTGTGGTTTTCGGGTCACACCCGGCAGTGCTCAGGGTTTTTTCCTGGCTCCGTGCTCAGAAATTGCTCCTGGCAGGCACGGGGGACCATATGGGACGCCGGGATTCGAACCGATGACCTTCTGCATGAAAGGTAAACACCTTACCTCCATGCTATCTCTCCGGCCCCAAATATTTATCATTTAAATTACATCACAAGTTAGGTTAGCAACAACTTTTGTGAACTTTAAGATGTTTTAAAAACTCATGTAAAACTGTAGTGAATTGTTTTATGGTAAAGTACATTTATCTTAGTTATTTTAAGTGTACAGTTCAGTAGGATTAAGTATATTCACATTGTGCAACCATCATCTATCTTCAGAACATTCCCTCCTTTTTTCTAAACTCTTTTATCTTGTATCTCTGAAACAGAAAACATTTATATATGTATATGTGTGTATATGTTTCAGAGATGTGTATACATATACATATATAAACTACCTGTACTACCTCTCTCTCAGTTCTTTCATAATCAAAAAAATACACAAGAACTTTTCATTTGTGTTTGGCCATATCCAGCGATGTTCGGGGTACTCCTGACTTTGCATTCGGGAATCATTCCTAACAATGCTCAGGAGACTGAGAGGCTGGGGGCTGAACCCAGGTCAGTGTGTGCAAGGCACATGCTCTTCCTATTGGACTATCACTTCAGTTCTACACTTAAAAGTTTTGGGAGGGCAGCATACCCAGCAGCGCTCAGGATACAACAAGAGTTAAGTGGGAATGGGGGGGCGGGGACTAGACAGGTGCCAAGGATCAGACCTGGTTCGGCCTATATGTAAGGCAAGTGCCCTGCCCACCATCATAACTGTGGTCCCTCCACCTGACTTACCTGGCTTTTAAAGTTGTGTTTTTATGTGGTTATACATAAATGTCAGGGCTATGCCCTGTGGTGGTCTGGAATTAGTGCTAGAGTTTAAACCTGAGAGAACTCTTGCAGCTCTCTAGAGCTACTTTTAGCTATGGTGAGAATGGGTTGCTTCTGGGGGTGATTAGGGTACTATGTGGTGGTGGAGATCAAACCTTCATAAAGATCAAAATCTAAATTTTTTTTGTTTGTTTTTGGTTTTGGCTCTGCTGCTCATAAGTAGCTCCTGCCAGGCTCAGGGAACCAGATGGGATGCCAGGAATCTAACCCAAATCTATTCCAGGTTGGCTGAATGCAAGGCAAATGCCCTACTGTGTTATCTCTGCGGCCCCAAAAATCTAATTTTTTTCCCAAGATACAGTTGTCCTAGATAATCACTCCAAGTACAATACTCAATTTTGCCCAAATCTTTTATGTAGCATTTGATATCACTGAAAATGATATTTTAAAAAATGACTTAGAAGAAAAAAGCACATAAATGAATTGTGAAATGATTGCCAAGAAGAATTATATAAATTAATAGCTGGGTGTGTTTTAGGGGTTATTTGTGTATGTGGGGGCCTTCCCAAGCAGTGCTCAAGAATCAGTGGTCCTCAAACTATGGCCCACGGGCCACATATTGTATTTGTATCTGGTTTGTTTCTTCATTGCAAAATAAGATATATGCAGTGTGCATAAGAATTCGTTCATAAGTTTTGTTTTTACTATAGTCAGACCCTCCAATGGTCTGAGGGACAGTGAACTGGCCCCCTGTTTAAAAAGTTTGAGGACCCCTGCAAGATGCTTGACTTCTCAACCAGTCAGGCGACAGTTCAGTGCTCAGATTCTCTCTGCCAGTCTGGTGTTGTTTGTAAGCCTACAGGGCTTATACTTGGTAGTGCTCAAGGGTCCATACTGTGGGAAAAATTGAATTGGTGTGGGCTACATGAAATGCATGCACCTTAATCCTGGCATGGCCTTCTAAGTATTTATTTATTTATTTATTTGATTTTTGGGCCACACTCAGTGACACTCAGGGGTTACTCCTGGCCAAGCGCTCAGAAATCACTCCTGGCTTGGCTGAGGACCATATGGGACGCCAAGGGATTGAACCTAAGTCTGTCCCTGGCTAGCGCTGGCAAGGCAGAACCTTACTGCTTGCACCACTGCTCTGGCCCATGAGTATTTCTTTTGTAACAGTTTGGTTTTGGAATAATTATCATAGTTAGAAGCAGAATTTAAAACTTAATAAAATATATTTTCAGATATATGAGCTGAAAATAAAGGAGAAATTTCAAGTGTGAATTGTGGAATAAACTCTTCTGGTTTGGGGCCACACCCAACTATGTTCAAGGCTCATTCCTAGCTCTGAACTCAGGGATTATCCCTGGTGAACTTGGGGAACTGACCATATGGGTGTTAGGGATCCAACCCAGGTTGACCTGGTACAATGTCAGTATCTTACTGCTATACTATCTTTCCAATCCCTGTGGAATAAATTCTGAAGAAGTGAACATAAAAAAATATAAAAGTATCTTGTGCTTCACTTACGTTTTTTGGGGTACCTGAGATCAGACTTAAGACCTCATGTGGGAGACATTTTCTACCACAAAACTATATCCTTAGTCCCTTGCAAACTAAATTACAATATATGAAAAATAGTAACTAAATTCATGTTGTATGAAGTTGTATTTGTTTGCTGTTTATACAGTCCATATTACCTCTCAAATAATGGAAGTTGAGTTTGTTTGTTTTTTGTTTTTTTGTTGTTTTTTTTTTTTTGAGCACAGAGACTCAAGGTTTTCTTTTAGTTTTTTTTTGTTTGTTTTTTTTTTTGGTTTTGGGGTCACACCTGGTGATGCTCAGGGGTTACTCCTGGCTCTGTGCTCAGAATTTGCTTCTGTCAGACTCGGGGGACCATATGGGATGCCGGGAACCAAACCTGGGTCTGTCCTGAGTCAGCTGCATGCAAGGCAAATGTGCCCTACCGCTGTGCTATCTCTCCGGCCCTAGCCTCAAGTTCTTATCATAATTTGAAAGTAGTTTTTTCTGTTTATGATGTGTGTGGCATATATTATGGATTACCCCTTGTAATGTCTTGGGAAGGACTTGACAGATATTATAATTTAATCATCACAGTAGCTGTATTGTGATGTTACTTGCCTGTATATGTCTTCCAAAAATAAAATGTGTATTATTATGTTTAACATGTATTAAATATTTCTGTAATAGTCATTAAAACCATATCATCATAGGGCTGGAGAGAGAGCATGGAGGAAGGGAATTTGGTTTGCATACAGAAGGACAGTGGTTCGAATCTCGGCATCCCATATAGTCCCCCAAGCTTGCCAGGAGTAACCCCTGAGCACTGCCAGGTGTGACCCAAAAACCACCCCCCACACACACACACAACCATATCATCATAGTAGAGTAGTCTCTTTATCTGCAGTTTTGATTTCAATAGCAGTTTGCATTTCAGTTTGTTAACAGTCAGCTATAGTGTGAAAAAAATAGACAAGAGTAAATTTTAGGGTGTCAGAGATAGTATGGGGTTAAGGTGTTTTACCTTGCATGTGACCTACCCAGATTTTAGCCCTGTACAACATAAGGTCCCCTGAGTAGAGTCAGGTGTAGACCCTGAGCATCACTGGCTATGGCCCCCAAGCCCAATGCCTAACCCCTTCCCCTAATGTAGGCATTTTGAGAAGACAGTAACCTTATGATTTTTTATGATATTTTTGTATTTTGTTTTTAATCTTACTATACCTAATTTGTAAATTAAACCACTTGAGTCAGAGGTAGTACAGGAGTTAAGGTACTTGCCTTATGTACTGCTAATCTCTGTTGAATTCCCTGATTGTAAACCCCCACGCCTCAACCACACACATACCTTCCCAGCACCTCCTGGATGAGGTGTGGCACAAAAGAACAAAGAGTGTGGTTCCAAGAGATATTTGGAGGTTGAGCACATACCTGGCATGCAGGAGACCCTGGGTTTGATCCCCATCGTGCGTGGCCCTATGAGCACTTCTGAGTGTGCATTGGACGTGACTATAGTGGAACCTGGAACCTTCAGGTCCACACTGTGGGCAGAGCATTAATGGGAGTTGCCTTCAGCCTGATGAACACTGATGACTCCATTTAAAATAAAAAAACATAGTAAAGAGGCTGGAAAGACAGTTACAGGACTTAAGGCAGTTAACCACATAGCATCTGCTGGAGAATAGCCAGGAATAGCCATGGAGAACTACACAGTATGACTCTAAAACAAATTAAAAAATGTATAAGAAAATATAGAGGGTTTGCACTGGCTATAGATACAGGCATGATAGGAGGGAGGGGAATTTATCCCAATGTGATAAGTAACTAAAATTTATTGTGAGATAGGAGATGTTACTTTTTTTGAGGTTTTTTTTTAATTCTATATAAATTTTTTTATTTTGGTTTTAGTTTTTGAGGTCCACCCCAGCCACACCTTAGGGTTTATTGTAGTCAGGGATCACTCCTCAAGGGTCTTGGGGGATCATATGGGGATGCTGGGGATTGAATCCAGGGTAGTTGCAAGGCAAGCACCTTACCCTCTATATTATGGCTTTGGTCCGGCCCTTTTGAGATTTTTGTTTTAATTTAATTTTTTTTTTTTGAGTTGCCACACCTAGCAGTTCTCAGGAATTATTCCTGACTCTGAGCTCAGGAATCACTCCTTGTGGTGTTTGTGGGGAACCATGTGGGATGCAGGGGATCAAACCCAGGACCACACCTACCCACTGTTATCAGCTCAGGCCAATTCTCTTTTGAGTTCTTTTTTCTGAATCTAGTTAAGCCAAACCATATAATCAACCTGTATTTCTTTGTTTTATTTTTTATTTTGAACCACACCCACAGTGCTGTGGGGCTACTCCCTGCTCTATATTTGGGGGACAAGTTGCTCCTAGTGTTATCTGAGGACTGTGCTATGCTGGGGGTTGAACATGGGGCTCACACATGCAAAGCATATTCTAATCCTTTGAGCTAGATTTGCTGCCTAATTAATTTATTTTAAGAAGTTTATTGTTGTATGCATACATGTCTCAGTGGCAGAGTACTTGCTTTATGTGTTTGGGGGCCTGGGTTCAGTTCCCAGCACCACAAAAATAAAATTTTAATTATGAATAGATTTTAATGTGGGCATATAACATGGTGTACCTTGGGAATATGGGGGAGGAGGGTTCCCAAGAGTATTCAGGCTGGCAGTACTAATCAAATAGGCCAGAATGTTCAACCCTAATGCCCAGTGATGTGGTACTTTCAGCCCTGAGCATAATATAATCCCTTATGGTGTTCAGAAAGACATTAAGTACTGAACATTGAACTGGGGTCCTTGCATGTGTCATACATGTACCCCTAAACCCTGAGCTTTCTCCCTAGCCCTAAATATCATCTGGACCTGCACTCCTCCCACACCCCCTTTTTCCATGTCAAGAATCTAACACGTGGTCTCATACAAAGACAAAATGCTCTGCCACTGAGCCACATCCTTGATCTCTTGCAAATAAACTCTAGCAAAAACGGTAACTTTAAAGGGGTTATGATGCATGTCTTGCATCTGCCCCACTCTAATTTGATCTCTCGCACCAAATGAAACCCTGATCATCTCTTGGGTGTAGCCCTGAAGGCACCTGAGTACTGCTACCCTACGGTGGCCATTGGCACCACAGAGCTTAAACAGCTCTAAATTCAGCCTTAGTATTCAGCTGAATGGTTCTGTTGGCCAAGAATCACAAGGAAGAGCCCCTCAGGCCCTTTGAGTTTGGGAGTTTGGGAGGGCTCTCCTCTTCCAGATTTGTTTTGATTCTGGGCCTTTCCCAATAGTGCTGGGGGTCTGGTGTGAGACTGGTTAGTGTAATGGGGAGAGGGGTGTCACCCAACCATCCTGCATACAAAGCCCACACTTGTCCATTGAATTTTCTTCAGCAGATTGTTAAAATACAGACCTGTTAGGGTGTAAGATTAATTTTTGTTGGTTTGGGGGGCCATACCTGGTGGTGCTCAGTGGGGAGGCTTGACGATCGAGCTCTTGGAAGAATTTTCTAATAAAAGTCAATGTAAGAAAAATAAAATTAAATATATATTGTTTCTTTTCCTGTATGATAAAGATATATCCTTATCAGGCTGAGAAACCATCTTTGGTTCACAAAGTATGTCTTAGTGCTAATTCAGAGGCCTGCATGAGGAATTCCTGAATCCAATCCTATATAACCAAACAGGGAATAGCCCCCATTGTGGCCCCAAAATAAAACCCTGAAAGTATCTATGTATAACCATATAATTGATAAGCAGGCTATAGACCAAAGACTGGGGTAATTTAGATGAATAAATGGAAGGATAGGTTGTGATCTTTAAGCAGAAAGTCAAAGTTCAGCAAAAGAAATGAATTTTGGTTGTAAATATATATTATTAAAGGACAAGTAGAACATTTTCTGTGTTGTGAAGTGTAAGTTATTTTGTAGCAGAGAGCCCAGTATTCTAGATACCACATGATACAAATTGGATAAAGGAACAATACCTCTTATTTTGTCCAGGATAGTCATAGTGTAATGTACTCTATTTTCTGGAACACATATACCACTGTTTTGTTCTGAAAATATGTCAGTTTGTATGATAATTTTTCAGAAGAGATCAGGTTCATTACTTAATGCAGTTGGTTCCTTCTTCCTACCTATCATTGACAAAGCAACAAAGTATACATAGCACTAAAATACTTATTTTGTTTTAAAATACTTATTGTTAATGTAGCTACTAGGAAATATCAATTTAAATTTAAAAAATTTGCAGCTGAGCAAGATAAGGGAAATGGGATTTTTCTAACCTTTGATTTGGGAGAAGGAAGAATTAGGAGACTTATGATTGAGTAATAATGATAAGTTAGGTTGCATAAAAGGGTAGTTAACAGTATGGACTCTGTTGCCTGGTTCTAAATCTAAGGGCCACTTTGTAGTTGTATGACCTGGGGCTAGTTGTTGAATCTATTTTTCCCTTCCTTCCTTCCTTCCTTCCTTCCTTCCTTCCTTCCTTCCTTCCTTCCTTCCTTCCTTCCTTCCTTCCTTCCTTCCTTCCTTCCTTCCCTCCCTCCCTCCCTCCCTCCCTCCCTCCCTCCCTCCCTCCCTCTCTCTCCCCGTCTCTCTTCCCCCCCCCCCTCCCTTCCTTCTCTTTCTGCTTTTTTGGGTCACACCCGACAGTGCTCAGGGGTTACTCCTGGCTCTATGCTCAGAAATCATGCCTGGCAGGCTCGGGGGACCATATGGGATGCCGGGATTCGAACCATTGTCCTTCTGCATGGAAGGCAAATGCTTTACCTCCGTGCTATCTCTCCGGCCCTTCCTTCCTTCCTTCCTTCCTTCCTTCCTTCCTTCCTTCCTTCCTTCCTTCCTTCCTTCCTTCCTTCCTTCCTTCCTTCCTTCCTTCCTTCCTTCTTCCTTCCTTTCTTCCTTCCTTTCCCTTTCCCTTTCTTTCTTTCTCTTCTCTCTTCTCTATCTTTCTTTCTTTTTCCTTTTGCCTTTCTTTACTTCTCTTTCTTTCTTTCTTTTTTTTCTTTCTTTCTTTCTTTCTTTCTTTCTTTCTTTCTTTCTTTCTTTCTTTCTTTCTTCTTCTTCTTCTTCTTCTTTTTATTTGCTTTTTTGGGCACACCCGGTGATGCTCAGGGGTTACTCCTGGCTATGCACTCAGAAATCGTTCCTGGCTTGGGGAACCATATGGGACTCCGTCTGGGGACTGAACTGTGGTCTGTCTTAGGCTACTGTGGGCAAAGCAAATGCCGTACTGCTTGCGCCATTGCTCTAGACCCTATTTTTTAGTTTCTTTATCTGTAAATTGAGGTAATACATATCTTAGGTTTTTAAAGATTGATAATGTAAAAACACTTAGAATTCTAGCTTATAGAACAGTAATATGTGTATCTAGTCTATATATTACTAAAAGCAGTATATAAAATACTAAGAGCAGTATCATATAACCTGCTGTTTTAGGTTTATATTTAGATTTTGTACTATTTTTTCCTCTTGGGTGGGGGAGAGGTTCCAGCGCCTCCTGCATGCCATGTATCTCTTATCAGTAGGCTACATGCCTCCCCTGGTCATCTTCATTTGATGGAAAAACTTTGCTGACTTGAAGATATATGTTAGGATATATGCTGGGTTAAGGGGCCCAACCTACCAGTGCTCAGGACTTATTCCTGGCTCTGCACTCAGGGATTACGCTTCTTGGGATTCGGGGTACTATATGGGATGCAGGGGATCAAGCCCAGGTTAGTCATGTGCAAGACTAGTGCCCTACCAGTGTGTATGTAGTTAGTTTTTGGCTTTCTCAAAAGTGGATGAGTATTTTGAGGACTATGTAGGTTATTTATGTCAACTACCTGTTAATATTTACTTTTGGGGAAGTGGGGCCACATCCAGCTGTGCTCAAGGTTCACTCCTGGCTCTGTGCTCAAGAATCACTCACTTGTGGCAGTGCTTGTACATGTATCTGATTACCCATGTTTGCTACATGCATGGTAAGCACCTTCCCCGCTCTACTCTCTGGCCCCTTGATTTATTTTATTTATTTATTTATATTAACTTGAGCCTTGGATGTGCTATAGGCTCTGTACTCAGGGATTACTTTTGGTGTTGTATTTATTTTTTTGTGACCATATATTGCTGGGAGCAGCTTGTAAGGCAAGTTTTTTTAAACATTTACTAACTTTATGGATGAATAAAGTACATATTATAAATAAACAAAATAGTAGGTCAATTGATGAATAAACTTAATGCCACAATGGTGAATAATTAACTCTTGATTCTTGACAAGTTGGGGAATGATCTGGTAGATCTGTTGCCTATAAGCTTTAGACAAGCAGCAAACAAACTTCTTTAACCCAAGGGTTTGTTAGAATGAAAAATCTGATCCTATTCCTGAACTCATTGCCAGAATCTGCATTTTATTGGGGCCAGTAATAGAACAGTGGGTAGGACATTTGCCTTGCATGGGGCTGATCCAGGTTTGATTCATTGCCATTCATATGGCTCCCTGAGGCCACCAGGCTGACCACAAAGCCAGGAGTAAGGCCTGAACACTTTGAGGTGTAGGCTTAAAAAAAGAATTTGCATTTTGTCAAGAATTTTAGATTATTTTTTTTGTGTGATTTGGTTTTTCGATCAGGGTTTACTACTAGCTCTATCTGTAGGAAGGGATCACTTCTGGTGATGCTCAGGAGACCAGATGGTATGCTGGGGATTGAACCTGGTTCTGCCACATGCAAAGAAAATGCTCTACCCATTGTATTATTGTTCTGGCCCTAGATGTATTCGTATGTATATATTTACCCATTGGTTGAATAATTTGTGTTGGCCTTCTGTGTACTACTTTTCAAGTATTGTAGAGCTGTAAACTCTAGGCAGGGTCATTGCCATTGTGAAACTTGCAGCCAAAGTAAATCAGATTACCAAATTTTCCAGCGTATAAGACGACTTTGAAACAAAAGTCAACCGAAAATAGGGGGTCGTCTTATACGCAGAGTATATTACGAAAAATGTTTCAATATGCCGCTAAACGAAAATTGAATATTGCCACAAAACGAATTTTCCAACTCGATCCTGCACCAATAACTGCAAGACTGTTCAGACAGCCTCTCTAACTCAGCCAATCCAAGCGGCTTTCGTTGCATGCAAATTAGACAATGTTCTAGACCCAGACCTACACTGTAAAAAGCCTGCTCAGATTGGCCAGAGTCAGACAGGAAGTCTATACAATATAACCTTTGAACCTTTGCTTGTTGTGATTGGCTCACTGTGGTACATACAGTTGCAGCACAGGAACGTTCAGTCTGATGCAGCAAATATAGGCCTAAACCTATGTTTTAACTGAAAAATTAGGGGGTCGTCTTATATGCCCAGTTGTCTTATATGCCGGCAAATACGGTAGGCTAAGTGTAGAGGTAAGTTTTCTTGCTTAAGTTATCATGAGCTATTCTCCACCAAATAGAAACTGGTAGGGAGGTTGTACTTATTATGCCCTAGGATAGAATAGAATTGAATTAATTACCTTCTTCTCTCAATGGTTATATTCATATCTCCCCCACCCTATTTTTGCCACATCCAGCGTGCTCATGCACTCGAGAGTCACTTTTGGCAGGACTCAGGGTACTAAAGATTGAACATAAGGGGTGATGAGGGATCAAATTCGTTGCTCTGTGCATGACAAGTGCCCTACCTAGTGCTCTCTGTCCAGCCCTGTTCCTCTCTGAACCCAGCCCTGCCCTCCTCTATGGACCCAGCCCTACTCTTTTCTCTTATCCCAACCCTGACTTTCAGCCCATATTCCCTCAGGTGACTAAATGTGCATTATTAGTCATTTGAGGTAAACTGAAGTCAGTAACTTTTTGAGGCTCGGTCAGACTAATAACTAAGAACAGTGGGTAGGACATTTACCTTGCATGGGGCTGACCCAGTTTGATTTATGGCTATTCATATGACTCCCTGAGCACCTCCAGGTGTGTGCTTAAGAAGAATTATGACCTTATGTGATATATAAAACTATTTTTAAGTTTTAAGACAACTCTATTGTTATTGGCTAGTAGCCACTAATATGTGGCCAGTTATCTACGCTGCTTCAGTTTATATAATTTAATTTTATATGGGGTAGAGGTGGTGTTAGTTTTTTGGGCACACCTACCTGTTGCTAGGGTTCACTCTGTTCAGGGGTCACTCCTGGCAGTGCTGGGAATAGAACCCAATTTAACTGCATTCATGGCAAGCACCTTACCCACTGTACTATTTTTCCTGGCTCCTTTAGTAATCATTCCTCTTTGTCTTAAAGTTGTGTAGTCTGGGTCCAGAGAGTACTGGAGTAGGGTGCTTGCCTTGCACATGGCTCACCTGGATTCAATTTCCAGAACCTACAGGAGTTATTTCTCAGTGCAGAGCCAAGATTATTCTCTGAGCACAGCCAGGTTGCATCCCCCCCCCAAAAAAAAAAAAAAAAAGTGGCGCAGTTTTGGGCAGATTAGTCTACCTTCAGGTAAAGTAACATTTTTCTTTATTTGAAAAATGTGGATGACAGTAGTAGTCACCTAAAGTTGTTAGGAAGGGGGATTAAGTGATTCAAATAAATTGAGTAATAAGTTGTTATTTGCTGTCAAATGTGTAGAAAATTACTAGTTAAATTTTCATCTTTTGCTTTTTTTTTTCTGTGGTTTTTGGGTCACACCCGGCAGTGCTCAGGGGTTACTCCTGGCTCCATGCTCAGAAATTGCTCCTGGCAGGCATGGGGAACCATATGGGACGCCGGGATTCGAACCAATGACCTTCTGCATGAAAGGCAAATGCCTTACCTCCATGCTATCTCTCTGGCCCCGATATTTTGCTTTTTTGAGATACCTGTTAAGATCTACTGGGGTCTGAAGCTTTATGCTGGATTAAATGACTTTTGTATTATCTTTTATTTATTTATTTACTTATGTTTTTAATTTATTTATGCTTTTGGAACTACATCTGGTGGCATTCATGGCTTATTCCTGGTTTTGCACTTAGAAATTACTCCTGGCAGGCTTGGGAGATCATATGTAATGCTGAGATTGTTCCTGGGTCTTCTGCAAGCAGGTCAAATGCCCCACCCACTGTGCTCTAACTCAGCCCTTGTCTTTTTTTTTTTTTTTTGGTTTGGGGGCCACACTCAGCAGTGCATAGAGGTTACAGGTTACACCTGGTTCTGGCTCAGGAATCACTCCTAGTGGATTAGGGGGACCGTATGGGATGCTGGGGATTGAACCTGGATTGGCCATGTACAAAGCAAATGTCTTTCCTGCTCTGCTATCGTTCCAGTCTCTTGTCTTTTATTTTAAATGCTCGTGGTTAAATGCAGTGGTTCTCTTGAGTTTTGGAGATATAAAACTTAAATCTGAAATTTTGAGGTGTAGCCTCCAAACAAAAAATTTAAATGGCCTCCAAACAAAAAATTTAAATGGTCTTAAACACTGATTTCTGTTTCTTTTCTTTCTTTCTTTCTTTCTTTCTTTCTTTCTTTCTTTCTTTCTTTCTTTCTTTCTTTCTTTCTTTCTTTCTTTCTTTCTTTCTTTCTTTCTTTCTTCTTTCTTTTTCTTTCTTTTTTCTTTTCTTTCTTTTTCTTTCTTTCCTTTTCTTTCTCTCTTCTTTTTTCTTTTTCTTCTCTTTTTTTTTTTTTTAATTTTTTTTGTTTTGGGGTCACACCGGCAGTGCTCAGGAGTTACTCCTGGCTCTATGCCCAGAAATCACTCCTGGCAGGCTCAGGGGACCAAATGGGATGCCGAGATTCGAACCACGTCCTTCCGCATGCAAGGCAAAACGCCTTACCTCCATGCTATCTCTCCGGCCCCTTGATTTTTGTTTCTAACTAGGGTAAAATTGTATTTTTTATAATTATGGTGACTTTTGTTCAAATCCTTGAGTTTTATTTTAAAATTGTCATCTCTTGGGGCCGGGAAGGTGGCGCTAGAGGTAAGGTGTCTGCCTTACAAGCGCTAGCCAAGGAACGGACCACGGTTCGATCCCCCGGCGTCCCATATGGTCCCCCCAAGCCAGGGGCGATTTCTGAGCACATAGCCAGGAGTAACCCCTGAGCGTCAAACGGGTGTGGCCCAAAAACCAAAAAAATAAAAAATAAAAAAATAAATAAAATTGTCATCTCTTATGATGGGTATCATTTTGTCAAGAATTAGGTGGTTTTTTTCCTTGCCCCAAACTAGCAATTAGCATAAACTGGGCCAATAGTCAGTGCTGCTTTTGGCTTATTCATTGATTACAGATGTGGCATGAAGTATGGAGGTGATCAATCAACTTATATGGACTGATTATTTAGAATATTGGAAAATTTGAAGATATCTGCATATTGCGTATATGTTGGCATAGTTTTTTTTTTTTGAACCACACCCGGTAGTTCTCAAGGGTTACTCCTGCGCTCAGAAATCACTCCTGGCATGCTGGGGGACCTTATGGGATGTCAGGAATCGATCCTGGGTCCATCCAGTGTTGGGCACGTGCAAAGCAAGCACTTTATCACTGTGCTATCGCTCTGGTCCTGTTGGTATAGTTTAATAGTACATATGGATGATTTACATCCTTTAAAAGATTCTGCATCCTGGGGCTGGAGCGGTGGTGCAGTGGTATGGTGTTTGCCTTGCATGCGTCTGACCTAGGACTGATCAAGGTTCAATCCCCCAGCATCCTATATGGTCCCCCAAGCCAGGAGCGATTTCTGAGTGCATCGCCAGGAGTAACCCTTGAGCGTCACCGGGTTTGGCCCCAAAATAAAAATAAAAGATCCCCCATCCTACCTTTTTTCCCCCAGAGATGCCAGGGATCAAACCCAGGGGCCTACCAATGAAGCATATTCCTGGCCCTTAAAGATATTTTATATAGGAGCCAGAGTGATAGCATAGCGGTAGGATGTTTGACTTTACCATGACTGATCCAGGACAGACCTCGGTTTGATCCCTGTCATCCCATATGGTTCCCCAAGCCCAGAGCCTGCCAGGAGAACCTCTGTGTGTCACCGGATGTGGGCCCCCCCCCCAAAAAAAAAGATATTTTATATAACTGTAGCTTCAAAGACTTGCTTCTAATTCTGTGAACTAGATAAGGATTTTGATGGAGGTCTTTATTAAACCTTTATCAAAAGATAAATATGAGCTGGAGAGAAAATAATAGTGGGTAAGTAGTTTGCCTTCTACACATATGATCCAAGTTTGAATTCTACTTTATTTTATTTTTGGTTTGGGCGCCACTCCTGGCAGGCTCTGGGGACCATATTGGATGCTGGGGATTGAACCCAAGTCTGTCCTGGGTCAGTAGCATGCAAGACAAATGCTCTACTGCTGTACTATTGCTCCAGCCGCTGAGCTCGGAGCAGTGGTGCAAGCGGTAGGGTGTTTGTCTTGCACTTGCTAACCTAGGATGGACCTTGGTTCAATCCCCCAGAGTCCCATATGGTCCCCCAAGCCAGAGGCAATTTCTAAGCGTATAGCCAGGAGTAACTCCTGAGCATCACCAGGTGTGGCCAAAAAAATAAGAATTAAAAAAATTTTTGTTATAGCTCACATTTTATTTGCCAGAATAGGTGGTCAGTTTCAAGTAGAGCTAACAAGTTTCAGTTCCTAAAGGAAAAGTGATTTGGTACAGGTAGTAATAAGGCTGTTCTTTAGATTGAATTCGGCATTTTGTACTTGGTGATGGCAAGATTTTGATGGGCTGGAAGATAATTCAGTAGCATAAAGCAAGTGCTTGGCAAGAACTAGTCTTGAGTTCAAACCCTGATGCAAACTACAAACTGAGATAATCCTGAGAGCTCTGCTAGGATGGGTCCCCAGTCAGAAATTTTTCCTAGTGGAAAATTGTTCAGTGGCTTATGAAACTCCCAAGGTTAGTTTGAGGTTCTGAGACTAATTTCTTATACTGTACCTATGCAAGATGGTCCTGATGACCCTGTGATCTGGGAAATAAGGGGTGGGGGGAGGAGTGGTTTTCTTACCAAACCACTTACTTATGGCAAATATGTATGGTAAATTTCACTATATGTAAATAAATATGGTATTTATGTAAACAAATGTTCACTTTAGGAACATTATTTTGGTGTTGATATCTTGTCATCTTTTGGGTTTTGTTTTTGGGCCACACCTGGTAGCGCTCAAGGGTTACTCCTGGTTCCTCCTAGCAGGTTTGGGGAACCATGTGGGATGCCAGGGATCAAACCCAGGTCCATCCAGGGTCAGCTGCTTTCGAGGCAAATGCCCTACTGCTGTGCTATCATTCTGGCCCCTTGGCATCCATTGTTAAATCCTCCTAGTGACATAGTGTAGAGCAGGGGTCTTCAAACTTTTTAAAGTGGGGGCCGGATTACGGTCCCTTAGAGAGCTGGAGGGCCATACTATATGAGCTACTAATTCCTACTCACACTGCACATATCTTATATAAATAAAATGAAAACAATTTATAAATAAAGAGATCACGCGCCAGTATTTCAATGGGAACTATGGGCCTGCTTTTGGCTAATGAGATGGTCAATGTCCGGTTCCATATTTGTCACTGCCAGCCATAACAAGTGAGGCAAGTGGGCATCAGTTAATCTTGATCTGGTTGGAGATTTCAGATGTTTCATTCTTGAAAAAGTCTGTTCACAGGCATAAGTGCTACCAAAGATGGTTACCATTTTGAGTGCATGGTTCCTGATATTTGGATATACACTGAGTGTATATGCTGGCAGGTATCTTGGCAACCAAACAGCGCTCACTGCTGGCGAGCCGGATCAGACTCCTCTGCCCTCTGCGGGCCGCATGTGGCCCGAGGGCCGTAGTTTGAAGACCCCTGGTGTAGAGTGACTGTTACCATCTTTTAATAAGTTTTATCCTTTTTAAATTTAGCCATAATGGATTCTGAGAATAGTGACTAATAAAACAAATCTTTTGATAGGAGACTTTTGGTGTAGTATACAATGCTATCTTTACATAGTAACATATGAAAATGACTTTCTAAAATTAGGAATTTTTGTTTTCAATCGGGGTTTTTGTTTCGGTTTGTTTGTTTGTTTGGCCACAGCCAGTGGTATTGAATTCTGGCTTCTGCCTGTGCACAGGAATCACTCCTGGTGGTGGTCAGTGTACTCTATGGCATAAAGGACGGAACCAGGGTCTGTAGTATGAAGTCAAGCACTTTACTATCTCTTTGTCACTTCTCAACTTTTAAAGTAATACCTCAGTGGGCCATGGATTGACCAAAAGATTCAAGGTCCTGATTTCTATCCCCACCCATGGCTTCTCATGGCCTCTCTTGCACTGCTGGGCTTGACTTATTTATGAAAAACTTTACCTGTGTGCTTACTTTAGATGTAATGAGGATAATGGTTAGATTCTTTCCTGAATTTTACTTAGCATGTAGTGATGAATTAATGTCTCAAAGCCAAGTTGTTGCTGTAGTTGGTAGTTCAAATGAGTATTGGGTGCTTCAGATGATTTTGTTTCCCTACAAGGTTTATCACTGGTTTTGATGATGTACGCAAAGCTTTCAGTATTCCTCAACCCAAAAGCTTAAAAGCATGCATACCTGCCTTGCATATTACCAGATTGAATACAGCTACTAAACATAAAACTTTTATTTGTGTTTGCTTCTGCGGTTTCATTTAAATAGAATTTCTCCCCTTGACCGAGTTTGTTAATATATATTGAAAAGGTGGATTAGTTTCTGCATATATTGTGCCAATTGTCATTTTTAAACTTCCAATGTTAAGAATAATGAGGTATGTACAAATATACAAGAGGGAAAGAGAATATAGTGACTTGAACCATTGTTTCTCAACTGGGGAATATATTTAGCCCTTTAAATTACTTAAAAGGGGAGCCATGATATAAGATTAGGGAACCAACTAGAAAGACAGGGACTACAGTAAGGAAACATGATTTAAAGAGACTTTGGTCAGAGAGTGGTTAAGAAACACTGCTCTAAACAAATTGTCAGACACATACATGCTATTATGTTTTGGTATAAAGCAGGTATTATGTTTTTAAAAGCAAAACTGGAGGGGCAGAGTTCCACCACCGCAATTGGTTCCTGAGCCTCATAAGGACAGAGTCTGTAGTAAGCTTTGAGAACTGTTGAATAGGGTCCAAAAAACAAAAGAAAATACTGAGATCATTATTAATTAACAGAAGTTAAATTTTGGAGTTTTTATCAGGACAGCATTGTACTTATTTTTGATATATTATAAATTAAGTAACAACTGCAACAATTAAAATTGTTCATTGTTTTTGTATGTTTTTTCTTTTTGCTATGCTGTAGATCAAAGGAAGGGTCTAATACATGCAAATCAAGCACTCGACTGCAAGTTATATATTTCCAGCCACTAGTTAAATATTTGTCTTGAAAATTTAAAGCAATTATTCCTAATCTTTTTCCTCACTACATGCTTACTTAATCTTTGCTGCCATGTTTTTCAGTGTTTCAACCCTAAATTTCCAATGGTTTCATTCTGAATTCTTTTTGTTGTTTTGTTTTTGGATCACGCCCGGTAGTGCTTAGGGGTTACTTCTGTCTCTGCACTCAATAATCGCTCCTGGCAGGCTCGGGGAACCATATGGGATGTCGGGATTCGAACCACTGTCCTGGATCTGCTGCATGCAAGGCAAACGCCCTGTGCTGTGCTATCTCTCCAGCCCTCTTTCTGAATTCTAATACATCTTTCTTTTTTTTTTTTTTTTTTTTTTTGGTTTTTGGGTCACACCAGGCAGTGCTCAGGGGTTATTCCTGGCTCCAGGCTCAGAAATTGCTCCTGGCAGGCACGAGGGACCATATGGGACGCCGGGATTCGAACCGATGACCTCCTGCATGAAAGGCAAACGCTTTACCTCCATGCTATCTCTCCGGCCCCATCTAGTACATCTTTCATCAGTTTGTACAATTATGTCATTTTCTTCCAGTAGTGGCTCTATCAAGTGGTCTCTTACTTTCTTCACCAATAAGATTGTGCATATTTTAATTCTCTTGTATTTTACCTCTTTTTCAGTCTCTCTGATTTGGCATATCCTTTTCATCTGTTTTTGTTTTGAGGCCACACCCAGTGATTCTTAGGGCTTACTCCTGATGAGACTCAGGAGGAGCCTTTAAGTGGTGCTGGGAATTGAACCTTGGTTGGCTATGTGCAAGGCACTACATTTCAGGACCATCTTTTAGAAAATTGTGTTTTTGGGAGAGAAGGTTTGGGCCAAACCAGGAGCTACTCTCAGTTCAGGGGTCACTTCCAATTGTACTCCAGAAATGAGGTGGTGCAGGCAAGTGATCAAGTCCCAAAAGATTATACTTTTTAAACAATGATTTCTTTTCATTTTGGCCAGATTGGGGATCAAACTCAGGATTTCATACATGTAAGGCAAATGCTCTATTGCTTGCTCTCTCTCACACACTCTCTCTTTTGGGGGGGGGTTTCTTGGACCACACCCGGTGACGCTCAGGGGTTACTCCTAGCTATGTGCTCAGAAATAGCTCCTGGCTTGGGGACCATATGGGATGCCAGGGAATCAAACCGCAGTTTGTCCAAGGCTACCACGCGCAATATGGCTTGAGCCACCACTCCAGCCCCTATATATAGTTAATTTTTTAACTTTTTTGTGTGTGTGTGTGTGTGCCACAACTACAGTACCCGGTTACTCCTGGCTCTCTGCTCATGGGTCATTCCTGGCAGTGCTTGGAGGACCTTATGGGATGTCAGGAATCAAACTGCGTGCAAGGCGAATGCCCTACCTGCTGTGCTTTCACCCTATATCAGTGTTTTTCAACCTTTTTTGAGCAAAGAAAGGCACACTTTTTTTTCATGAAAAAAAAAATCACGAGGCACACCATTAGAAAATGTTAAGAAAATTTAGCTCTGTACCTATATGATCTATATATAAAGTGATTCTCTTGAGGGGGCCGGAGAGATAGCATGGAGGTGTAGAGTGTTTGCCTTGCATGCGGAAGGATGGTTGTTCAAATCCTGGCATCCCATATGGTCCCCCGAGCCTGCCAGGAGCGATTTCTGAGCATAGAACCAGGAGTAACAAATGAGCGCTGCCGGATGTGATCAAAAAAAGAAAAAGAAAAGAAAAAAAGTAATTCTCTTGAATAGGAATCAAATAAACACAAAGAAATTATTTTATAATTACTTTAAAGTATTTTATAATTGTTCATATTTATGTTCACTTACTCATTGCAAAACCTGGGCCTGTTTTGCTGCACACAAAGCTGATATTTATAGTCCGTAACATGCTGCTTCGGCTCACAAATAGACCAATCAATATAATGATTCGTCTATTTGTGAGCCGAAGCCGCATGGTACAGATGAAATTGGAGTTTTTCCCACGGCACATCAGACAATATCTCATGGCACACTAGTTGAAAAACGCTGCCCTATATTTTGTTGTTTTGAGGCTATATCGCTGGTGCTCAGGGCTTAATTCCTGATTGTTCAGACAACACACCTGACAGGATACAGAGTATTTTATGATGCCACGTACCTTAGCCTCTTTATCTCTCTCACCCCTGGATAGCTACATTTTACATGTTTCAAGTTTATCTACCGTATTTTCCAGCGTATAAGACGACTTTTGAAACAAAAAAAAAGTCAGCCGAAAATCGGGAGTTGTCTTATATGCCCAGTATATCCCGAAAAACATTTCGATATGCCGCTCAAGGAAAATTGTATGAATATTGCCACAAAACGAGTTTTTCAACTTGATCCTGCACCGATCACTGCAAGGCTGCTCGGACCACCTCTCTAACTCGGCCAATCCAAACAGGCTTTCGATGCATGCAAATTAGACAATGTTCTGGACCCGAATCTACACTGTAAAAAGCCTGCTCAGATTGGCCAGTGTCAGAGAGGAAATCTATGACAGTATAACCTTTGAACCTTTGCTTGTTGTGATTGGCTCACTGTGGTACATACAGTTGCAGCACAGGAACGTTCTGTCTGATACAGCGAATATAGGCCTAAACCTATGTTTTAACTGCAAAATTAGGGGGTCGTCTTATATGTCAGCAAATACAATACTTGAAAAGATTTGTATTTTCTTTTTTTTTTTTTTTTTTTTTGGTTTTTGGGCCACACCCGGTGACGCTCAGGGGTTACTCCTGGCTATGCGCTCAGAAGTCGCTCCTGGCTTGGGGGACCATATGGGACGCCGGGGGATCGAACCGCGGTCCGTCTCCTAGGCTAGCGCAGGTAAGGCAGGCACCTTACCTCGAGCGCCACCGCCCGGCCCCAAGATTTGTATTTTCAATTCAAACCAAAAACTTCTAATTATATTTTGCTGGATATTTAAGATACTTAATGTTGGAGTATTTTTATTTTACTTCCAAGTAATGGGAAAGTCATTTATCTGAATTTTTTTCATGTCTTTTGAAATGTACATAAAGAATTTTTTTTTTTTTTTTTTTGTAGCAGGTAACATCAAAAGGAACAACTGGTTTAAATCCTAATGCCAAAGTTTGGCAGGAAATTCCTCCAGGAAATACTGATGCCTCTTCAGTAACTCATGGAACTGAAAGTTTGTGGCCTGAAACAATAGCTTCATCAGGTTCTCATCCTGAGGGTAAGTCCTAAATATTTTTCCAGAATCAGTCACATGTGGGCCCAGAAGAAAGCTCAATGAGCTGTGCATGTTTTGCAGACATATGGTCCTTTGAGCATGTCCAGGAGCAGCCCTCAAGCACTATGATATATGTGACAAAAGAACAAAAAGCCCTAAGCAAATAGAATGGATCACATTTTGATTGTTATGTCCAAGCTTGTTTATGGAACTTTGGGCATATCCTTAGATTATTTGATAAAGTATTTTTTTACAGTAATATTTATTTGTATCCACTGCAATTAGGAATTTCAAATAGTAGTATGCTTAGCTTTAGCATTTAATACATTTTAAATATCACATTTTAAAATTAATTTTGTTTTTATCACTGGCAATGTTATTTACTCACTGATCTTGGGCAAATGATTTGCTTATTCTTCAGCTATAAAATCAGTAATTATGATTTTGGCATAGAAGTTTTCTTTTTAAAATTTGCCTGCCATCCTTGAACAGGGGCCATTCTAATCTTTGTATTGTTCCAGCTTTAATGTAGGTGCTACTGAATTAAATGCATGACATAGGGTTCTTGAATTATGCTTGAATTAACTAAAATGTATGGAATTGTTTGATAGTGCTAGTTAAAGCTGTTGGTAATTGTTTAGCTTTTTTTTTTAAATCATGACCAAACTACCTCACTTATAATGAGGGCATTTTCCTAACTGGTAGAATTATTTGAGATCTTGTTTGAGAAGGCAATGCTCAGATTTAAAGAATGCCTTTATTTTTTGTTTTTAATTTATTTTTATCTGTTTTTAAATACAGGCAGTACAGAACTTACCGATGATATATGTAAGGAGTATGAAGTAATGTATTCATCTTGTGAGGTCACAAGAAATAGTACAGACATTGAAGAATCAACAGATGGAATGATTGTAGGGCCAGAAGATCTGAGTTACCAAATTTATGATGTTTCTGGTAAATTTTATCATTTTATTAGTAAATTTAAAATTCAATATGCTAATTTTTTCCTGCTATAGTATTTTTAACTTATGATGATAAAAATCACTGATTAATTTTCTTATTTGAAAAGTTCCTATTATGAAATATTACCAAGGGGCCAGAGCAATAATAGCAGGGAGGGCATTTGCCTTGCATGAGGACAACCCAGCTTCAATCCCCAGCATCTCATATGGTCCCCCGAGCTTGCCTGTAGTGATTTCTGAGCACAGAGCCAGGAGTAATCCCTGAGTGATGCTGGATGTGGCCCAAAAAGCAAAAGAAAAGAAAATACCATCAATATAATTTTCAGAGTGCTAAACAGAAGATTTTGAATTTATTTTTTAACTTTAAATCTCTTACCAAGGAAAGGTATAAATATTAAAAAAAAACACAATAAATTTAATATTTTTAGATTCCCATTTTTATTGTTAGTGGGAATCAAATTTTTATTAACTTTTTTGTCACTTTGCAGTTTAAAGATATCAATAAGTTAGAAATTATTGGAATTAATTTTGAGGAAAAGGCTATAGTTAAAACATGGTTTTTCTGAAATTTTGTTTGGAAAATACTTTTCATAGTTCTTTAATTAGCATGGATTAATAATTGCTTTAATTTTAAATAGATAAACATTAAATTAAAAGGGGGGTGCTGGAGCACAGCTGGTAGGCATGCAGTTGACCTGCGTTTGAATCCCGGTACCCAATATGGAGGAGGCATTCCTGAGTGCAGAGTAAGCATTAAAGGTGTGGCCCCCAAATCAAAGATGGACCACAGGCCTTGCCTAATTTAATTTTAGTAAGTTCTAAAGGATGTTTTAAGAAAATTAGTCTAATAGAGTTTAGGTTTCTTTTTTTCTTTTTAAACGATACGCACTGAGCCGAGCTTGTTGTGATCAAATGCTTTTGCATGCAAAACATGCACTCTAGTCCTTAAAGTTATTTCTCTAGCCCTGCTACGTAGTTTTATGACTTCAGTGAGGGCATATAAATCTCCGTCCTAATTTTGTTTATTATAAATATCTAGATTAGATTTTTAGGATCTGTTAGTTTATAGGTTGATTTTTTTTTTTTTAAATATAGTAATTAAGGTAAAGGTACCATTCTCTACTTGTCATAATCTACCTCTTATTTGAACAGATGTTTGCAGGTTTTTTGGGGGGGAGCATGTCCAGCTATTCTTTGGGGACCACGCAGTATTGAAAAAAATTCAGGGTTTCTGCATGCATTCACTTGAGCCTTTTGAGCTAACTCCCTAATGCAGGAATTAACTGGTATAAGAGGTGTATTTGATATTTTAATAAGTTTCCTATGATTTGGCATTGTTCATAGCTAAATTTGGGTAGTTTAGCTTTGAGTTAGAAAGATTGCAAATACTTGAGAAAATGTAGGGACTATTTGTCTTTTTTGCGCTCAATGTGCAGAGGATTAAATAGGGGCTCCTATATACAAAACATACACTTCAGCTCTTTTAGGTGTATTCTTGACCCTAGAATTCTTTGCTTTTATTTTATATTAAAGTTTTGGCACCCCACCCAGCAGTGTTCTGTGGCTTTTCAGTGGTGTTTAGGGGATTTTTTGGTTCTGGGATTGAACCTAGGGTTCTAAAAATTAATCATTTTTGAGGCTAATTAAGTCTACTATGACTATTAAATCAAAAACAGTAAGAAAAGGTAATGGTAAAATTATGCCATTGATTTTTACCTATATTCTAAATAATTTTATGTCATTAGTAGATAAAGGGCCTATATTATGTCTTCTGTGTATTGAAAGAAAGTAAGCCTTTTTATTGGTTGTCCTTTTGGTCTTTGGGTCATCTCTGACTCTGTTCACAATTATCTCCTGACTCTGGTACTCCGGGATCAGTTCTCATTAGGGCTTTGGGAACCATTTGTGGTGCCTGGAATCAAGGTTAGGATTACTGCATGCAAGGCACCTTACCTGTTCACTGCAGTATCTTATTTGACTCAGTCTACATAATATTTAAATTTTTTTTGCAGGGTGGGTGAGCTGTTGGGCTACACCTAGTATATTCACAAGCTATTTTTAGCTCTCTGCTCTGAGGACTAGTGGTCCTGGGGATCAAATTATTATTGACAGCATACAAGGGCAAGCAACTTAACTCTGCTCTATTTATCAAATATTACTATTAATAAATGACTTAAAAATAAGAGGTTAAGGGAGGGCCGGATTGATAGCATGGAGGTAAGGTGTTTTTGCCTTGCAGAAGGACTGTGGTTCACATCCCGGCAACCCATTTGGTCCCCCGAGCCTGCCAGGAGCGATTTCTAAGTGTAGAACCAGAAATAAACCCTGAGCACTGCTGGGTGTGACCCAAAAGACAAAACAAAACAAAAAATTGAGGTTGAGGGAGATGTTCTTTTTTATAACTGAAAAACCCAGCTAGCTACAAGCATGCTTGTAATCATGGTGCTTAAATAAATATATTAATTTAAAAAAATTATGAGGTTGAGTTAATCTGATTTTTTTCTCCAAAAAGAATAGCCCACCCTCCACCCCCCTCAAAAAAAACCCTCACATTTTCTTTTCACAGTACAAAGAGAGAAATCTATAGACGATTAGGGGACCTTCATTAGATTAGAACAGAAGATTAGGAGCTATTGGGCCAGAGAGATAGCATGGAGGTAGGACGTTTGCCTTGCATAAAGAAGGACAGTGGTTTGAACCTCAACATCCCATATGGTTCCCAAGTCTGCCAGGAGCAATTTCCGAGCGTAGAGCCAGAAGTAACCCCTGGGCGCTGTTGAATGTGAACCCCAAGAAAGAGAGGGGAGGGGAGGGGAGAGATTAGGAGCTATAGTACAGTGGGTAGGGCATTTGCCTTGTATGCAGCCAACCCGGCTTCTCTTTCCATGGTCCATATCGTCCCCAAAGCACAACCAGGAGTAAGCCCTGATCACCATTAGGTGTGTCTAAAAAAATAAAATTCAGAGGATCATAGAGTTGCATGCCCAGCTGGCTCTTCCATCCCCATCCCATCTTTTTTTTTTTTGGTTTTTGGTTTTAGGTTTTTGGGTCACACCTGGCAGCGCTCAGGGGTTATTTCTGGCTCTATGCTCAGAAATCGCTCCTGGCAGGCATGGGGGACCATATAGAATGCTGGGATTCGAACCACCGTCCTTCTGCATGAAAGGCAAACACCTTACCTCCATGCTATCTCTCCGGCCCCTTTTTCTTTTTTTTTCCCCCATCCCATCTTCACCCCATCTCAGAGGCAGGGTTTAGAACCACACCTGGCAATGCTCAGGGGTTATTCCTGGCTCTTGGCTAAAGAATAATTTCTGGGGCCTGGAGAGATAGCACAGCGACGTTTGCCTTGCAAGCAGCCGATCCAGGACGTAAGGTGGTTGGTTCAAATCCCGGTGTCCCATATGGTCCCCCGTGCCTGCCAGGAGCTATTTCTGAGCAGACAGCCAGTAGTAACCCCTGAGCACCGCCGGGTGTGGCCCCCCCCAAAAAAAAAGAATAATTTCTGGTGGGGTTGGGGAACCATATGGGATGCTGGGGATTGAATCTGGGTCAGCAGTATATAAAGCAAACACTATCTCACCAGTTGGATTCTTTGGAATTCAGACATACCTAGTAAAGTTATAGTAAGATATAATACTTGAAATCCAGGAATAAAAAGAACTAGTATTAAAAGAAGTTTAAGGAGTGAGCTTAATACCAAATATATTGTCAACAATATAAACATGTGTAATTCCATTTAGCTAGTTTCTTTTTCAGATTTAGATTTAGCAATGCTTTTCTTCTGTGAACTTTTATTTTTTGGCAGTTTGATTGATTGATTGATTGGCTTTGGGGCCATACCCAGTGATACTCAGGGGTTACTCCTGCCTCTGTGGTCAGAAATCACTCCTGGCAAGCTTAGGGGACCATAAGGGATGCCAGGAATTGAACCTGGTCTTCTGTGAGCATTTGTTGAGTGTATTACCAAATTTTTCACTTTAGTCTTTAAAAAAATTTTTTTTTGGCTACATGATACCTAAGTACTTTAAACAGTGATAGTGCTTTTGTTAGTTAATTGGAAATTAGCTTTTAAATTGATGTGAAATCTAGCTAAAGAAAGATAGTTTGCAAGAAATTAGGTCTGAATTCTATCCAGAGTCTAGTATCTGGATTTTAATAGGATTATCTATCTAGCTGTCTGGGTTCTGATATAAATTAGATTTATAAAAATTAGGTTCCTATTTTTTTGTTGGTTTGGTTTGGTTTTGGGTCACACCCAGCAGTGGTCAGGGGTTTACTCCTGGCTCTTCACTCAGAAATTACTCCCGGCAGGCTCAGGAGACTATATGGGATGCCGGGAATCAAACCTGCGAATCGAACCTGGGATCGTCCCAGGTCTGCTGCGTTCAAAGCAAACTGCCTTCCTGCTGTTCTATCACTCCGGCCTCATGATTCCTATTATTTTATGATGAATTTTAATATGCGGGATTTTTTTGTGGCATTCTGAATATAGTAATAAAAAATGCACCACTTTGGTAACTTGATATTAAACTTTTTCCTATTATTTTCTACCATCAGGAGAAAGCAATTCAGCAATTTCTACAGAAGACTTAAAAGAATGTCTGAAGAAGCAATTAGAATTCTGTTTCTCACGGTACTCTAGTATTCATTGTTTTGTTTAAAAATTGTTTGCTTAGTATAATACCCATGAAATAGAATGCATAAGACAAATGGGTGGATGGCTTTTCATTTCTTTCTGTGATGTATTTTGGTATCTTTTCCGTCCTTTTTTGGGGGGGGAATGCCAGGATGGAACCTATAAACTCATATAAGGCTTGCCCTTTATTTTCTTTTTTCTTTGCTTTTGAGCCACACCCAGTGACACTTAGGGTTACTCCTGGCTCTGGATTCAGAAATTAGTACTGACAGGCCTGGGGGCTCATGTGAGATGCTGAAGATCAAACCTGGGTCAGCCACATGCAAGGCTGACCTATCTGCTGTGTTATTGCACCAACCTCCTCCCCTGCACCCACCTTTTTTTCTTCCTCCTCCTTTTCCCTTCCCTTCCTTTGTCTCTTAACAATAGTTGATGTAGTTTATCACTAGATATGCAGAGGGCTCCCTTTCTAGTAGAAAGATAATGAAGTATATTGCATAGTTTTCCTATGAACATATTTAGTTTTAGATTTCTTAAAAATTGGATATTAGTGAGGCCGGAGCAGTGGTGCAAGCAGTAGGGCGTTTACCTTGCACTCACTGACCTAGGACAGTCCGAGGTTTGATCCCCCAGCATCCCATATGGTCCCCCAAGCGAGGGGCAATTTCTGAGTGCATAGCCAGGAGTAACCCCCAAGTGTCACCGGGTGTGGCCCAAAAACCAAAAAAAAAAATTGGATATTAGTTACTTCATATTTTTAGTAGTTGATTCTTTTTATGATTATTGAGTTTCTAGCAAAATAGGTGAATGGGCATACAGTTTATATTACCAATGTCTTCTATTAGGTAAAGAGTTTTGATTTTTAGGCAACTGTTTGTCTTACTTTTGTTTTCATCCACCCCTGTTTGGAGTACCATGTGGTATCAGGGATCAAATCTGGGGCTTCAGCATAGAAAATACTGAGCCATCTCCTTGTATTATCATAGACTTTTTTTTTTCCATATAATGTTCTTTGCTCATTTAAATTAATTCTTATTTCCAGATAGCTCATTTCCTTAAATCCCCCCATCCCCAGTTTGGGGACCTTTTATTACATCAATCCTAGGACAAAAACAAGAGCCTCCTGCTTTCTTTATTACAGGAGCTGTGCTTTTGACTCGATTAAAAACATTTGGTAATGGGATGTATATGGAGAAATAGTACAGTGGGTAAGGCACTTGCTTTGCGTGAGGTAGACTCAGGTTCGATCCTTAGCACCACATATGGTCCTCTGAGTCCAGAAGGAGTGACACGTGACTCCTGAGCAGAGAGCCAGGAATAATCCCAAAGCACAACTGGGGTTATAATATCCATGACCTAGAAGGTTTTTTTTTGTCTGCTATTCATTACATAAAAAGGCAGAGAGTCTGTAAGTGATTTTGCAATTAATATTTCTCTCTAGATTTGATCTTTCCTCAAGTAGGTTGGAAGGAACAAATTACTTTAATTCATTGAGCTAGGTTTGGACTAAGTAATCACCTCTGAGGGTTTCGATTCAGAAATTGTCTTTTTTTGTTAGCTTAGTCTTTAATGGATTTTGAGGCTTTACCTAGTGGTGCTCAGGGCTTACTTACTCCTTATGAGATTTGGGGGGCTATATTGGGTGCTAGACAGTGAACCTGAAAGCCCCTGCTATCACAGGTTATTCTGTTTGGTTCTACAGAGATTGGAGATTAGTGCTTTAGCCTCTTAACCTCTACCTACCCTTTATAATCTGGCAAATTTTTCAGAGATAGGACCTGTCTTGTGTCTGTTGTTGCTGGTTCTTCCTTCTACTACAACACAAGAGACTGGTCCTGGAGATATATTAGTAGGACACCTGCTTTGCATGCAGCCATGTAGGTTTGATCCTTAGCAACTCCATATGGTTTCTTGAGCAACTCTAAGAGTAATTTCTGAATGCAGAACCAGGAGTATCTCCTGCGTGTGAAGTTACCCAAAACATCCCTGGGTATGGCCCACAAACATCCCTTACCCCAAAATTTAATTATGTGTGTGCATGTACTGAATCCAGGTGAAGATTTTAAGAAAAGGAAAATGGGTTGGTATCTGGATGTGCCCACAAGCAAATCCCTGTCCCAAAATTTATTAATGTGTGTGTGTTTGTGTGTGCACATGCTGAATTCAGATGACAATTTTAAGAAAAGGAAAATATGTTGCTAGCATCCCACAGCGGTAGGGAATCCCTTACTCTTCTTTTGGGGGGGGGGTATGCTGACTGCTATGGGCTTATTTCTGGCTCTGCCCTCAGGTCATTCCTGGAGAGGCTGGAGGAACCACATTGGTGCCAGGCCATATACATAGCACCCCATACATAGTCTGACCACAAAACTAGCTCTAGCCCCTTCTTTGTCTGGCACTTTTATTTTTCTCTTTAGAACTTAGGAAATGGGGCCAGAGTGGTGGGTGCTAGCAAGCACTGACTTTGCAAGGATGGACTGCGGTATCCCCCAGCATCCCATATGGTTCCCCAAGCCAGGAGCAATTTCTGAGCACATTGCCAGGAGTAATCCCTGAGCATCACTGGGTGTGGCCCAACCCTCCCCCCCCCCCAAAAAAAAAAGAATTTAGGAAATGTCATGGGAGGAAATCAACCCCTCTTTTTTTGTTTTTGTTTTTGAGCAACACCCACCTGCACTTGGGGTTCTCTTGGCTCTGTGCTCAGAAATCACTCCTGGCAGGCTTGGGAGACCATATGGGATGCCGGGGATTGAACCCAGGTCTTCTGCATACAAGGCTAATACCCTACCTGCTGTTCCTCCAGTCCCGAAATCAGCCATTTATTAGGGCTTTTTAGGTTTCTGTTTCCTGATGCCAGTCTTTAACAGCAGAGCCTTCTGTTCTGCTGTTATCCCAGTTGGCCAGAAAATGCAGATGTGTTTATCTCTGGAATTTTTTTTTTCACATTTTGAGTTTTCACAGCTCTCTTTTATCCTCTCCAAATAATAATATTTAATAGTTGTTACAATGGATCCTCTGACTTACCATGGTTTTTTACATCCCACTTAAAGCTGTGAACAATTGCCATTTAATGTAGTTGAGCTCAGTTTCCATTAGTGCATAACAGTTACTAGTTATGACTAATCAAATCTAAGATGTTATATCCAATAATCTGACTTACTTTTGAAAAGTAAGAGTTTAACCCACAGTTTTCTAAGAATTGACCTTAGAATCTTAGAAGTATTTTAGGTGGTAAGGGTATATTTTTCTAAGGGGGAGGAAAATAGAGCATGGAAGCAAGGAAACAGGAATTCCAAGTGCCCTGAATGCCTTTAGTTTAAATAAGGTCTTTGAGATAGAGGCTTCTTTTTGTTTTGTTCTGTTTTGTTTTAGGGCTACACCCCACAGTGCTCTGGGAATACTATTGACTCATTGCTGGCAATGCTTAGGAGACCACTTAAAGCTAGGGTCTAAATCAATGATCCAGCCCTTGAGTCTCTAAAACATGCTTTTCATTTTGGTTTGGATTTGGGGCCATACCTGGAAGTGCTTAGGGGTTACTTCTAATTCTGCTCTCAGGGATCAATTTTGGCAGTGCTGGGGGAACAAATGGTATGTATGGATCAAGCTCAATTCAGCAGCTTGTAAATTGCTTTAAAGATTTAATAAGAGGTCTGGAGCAATACAGTACAGCAAGTAGGGTTTTTTTCTTGCATGCATCTGAGTTTGATTCCTGCCATCTCATGGTCTTCCAATTACTGCCAGGAGTAATTCCTGAGTGTAGCGCCAGGAGTAACCCCTGAACACTGACAGGTGTTCCCTCCCACTCAAAAAACATGATTTGATATGTATACCTAGATATGTTTTGTTTTATGCTAGTTGGGTTTTTGTTTTTGTTTGTTTGGTTGGTTGGTTTTTGGTGTGTGCATCCTGCGGTGCTCAGGGTTACTCCTGGCTCTGCGTTCAGAAATTACTCCTGGCAGACTCGGGAACCATATGGGGTGCCGGGATTCAAACCACCATCCATCTTGGATCAGCTGCCTGGAAGGCAAATGTCCTACCACTGTGCTATCTTTCTGGCCCCTTTATGCTAGTTTTGCCTTATTTTTTTTATTTATTATTTAGGGGCTCAAGCAAAAATTTGACAGGTAAGACATCAAGGTGGCCAACCCAGGTTTGATTGCCAGAACTCCATATGATCCTCCTGGCCCTTGCAATAGTATGATTCCTGAGTGCCAGTAGCAAACCCTAAGCACCATCGGGTGTGTCCCCAAAACAAAACAAAAATTTATTCTTTAAATTGAATTTGAAATAGCTCAAAAGATACAATCCTTAAGATTTGTTTTGTTGGGGGGTGGGAGTAGGTTTCGGCCACAACTGGTTATGTTCAAGGTTTTTTAGTGTTCAGGAATCACTTTTGGCAAGTTTGGGAGATTAAATGGGGTGCTGGGAATCGAATCTGGGTTGTTGCATGTAGGGCAAATACCCTACTTGTTGTATCACCCAGTGTCCCATATGGTCCCTCCAGCAGGAGTGATTTCTGAGTGCAGAGCCAGGTGTAATCCCTGAGCAACATCACGCGTGGCCCAAAAATATAACAAACAAAATGGCTCGCATGTGATAGCCCCTTGGCTTGATTCCCGATAACAAACCCTGCTTAGTCAAATACAGCCTTCTAAAGTTTCCAGATGATATTGAGTATGCCTGTTGTATTATATTATGTACTAGATGGGATGTGTGGAAATGTGTTTGGCCACTCTGGGACTATTCTTGTCTGTATGTTTGAAGCATCACTCCTGGTTATAACTTGCAGTACCATGTGATTTTGGGGACTGATTGAACCAAGATCTCTTATATTGGGGCTGGAGAGATAGCATGGAGGCAAGGCATTTGCCTTTCATGCAGAAGGTCGGTGGTACGAATCCTGGCATCCTATATGGTCCCCCGAGCCTGCCAGGAGTGATTTCTGAGCATAGAGCCAGGAGTAACCCCTGAGCACAGCCGGATGTGACTCAAAAACAAACAAAAAGGTCTCCTACATTCAAAGCATATTTCTTCTGCTTTGAGCTCTCTTCAGCCCTCTGTTTAATATTTCATAAATTATAAGGTTATTTCTGATAAGTTTTATTTTTCTATTAAAGACAAAGATAAATAAGAAACCTATTTTTTAATGAACTTTTAAGGAATTACTGATTTTATATAAGTTGTTTTTTTTTTCCCCTTCCAGAGAAAATTTGTCAAAGGATCTTTATTTGATCTCTCAAATGGACAGTGATCAGTTTATTCCAATTTGGACAGTTGCCAACATGGAAGAAATTAAAAAACTGACCACAGACTTGGATCTAATTCTTGAAGTATTAAGATGTATGTAAATAATGTCTTTGGTTCTTTATTTTTAATTAAGAATAAAGTTGTCTCAAATAATTGTTTTTATCTAAATTTTGAATATCTTAAAGGTAGATTTTAAAAGTAGATTTCTGGTTTCATAATTTACTGTCTGTGGTATAGAATCGATTCTACAACTTTATTCACCTTGCTATCTACCTATTCAAGTATAATTAATGAATCTCAGTTTTCTGACTTGTAGAAAGCTGTAAATGTTATATCTACTAAAGCTATCTGTTTCAAACTTTTGAATCCAAATAGATAGTACATTTTAAATCTTATCTCAGCATACACTTTATACCTAAACAAAACTAAAATGTTACACAGGCTTGGGATAAGCTTGTGTATGTGAAGTAAATATGCTTGTTTATATAGAATTAAAATAGATTTATTCAGAAAAATATAAAGAGAAGAACAGAGATAAAGAAAAGAGATATTGAGATTGCAGTTGTGTGGGCAACACAATTTATATATTTTTGAAGATTCTTTTTAGTTGTAATTATGTGGGTTTTGTAAACAGTATATCCATTAATTTATGGATGCAGAGGATTTTCATTCTCAAGAGTCAAAAATTATGAAATCTGGGGCCGGGCGGTGGCGCTCGAGGTAAGGTGCCTGCCTTACCTGCGCTAGCCTAGGAGACGGACCGCGGTTCGATCCCCCGGCGTCCCATATGGTCCCCCAAGCCAGGAGCGACTTCTGAGCGCATAGCCAGGAGTAACCCCTGAGCGTCACCGGGTGTGGCCCAAAAACCAAAAAAAAAAAAAAAAAAAAATTATGAAATCTAAGTAATTTATGTAGATATATTTCTTAAAATTGTCAGTATTAAAAAATACTGCTCTAAGAGAGGTAAAATGCCTACTTCAGAGGTAGGCAGGGGAATGGAGGGTAGGAGAAAAGGGGGCATGAGTGGTAGGAAATGTGCAATGTACTGTAAACAAAAGTGTCTGAAAGGAAAAAAAAGGAAGAGAGATATACAAAAGAAAAGTATATGTACCAGAGACAGGAAGGGGAGGACAACAGGAGGGTGAGAGGGAAATTGGGGGCATCAGTGTCTATAATTATGCACTGTTGAAGGTCATTGTTCATTGTATGACTGTAACTCAGTCATGAACAACTTTATCGGTGGGGGGCGAACTATTATGAACAAACTTGTAACTACAATATTTAAATTTAAAAAATTAAAAATTAAATCACAATCAACTAAAAAAATATTGCTTTGAGACATCTGTGGAGTTGCAGAATCCCTAAGTTTCTCAGAATTCCAAGAGCTGGAACATCAGACTTGTAACAAGATTATATGAAAAATATTTTTGTTTTTGTTTTTGGTTCTATTTTTGGGGTCACATCTGGCACTCAAGGGTCTGTATGTGATGCTAGTGACCAAACCCTGTCAGACGCATGCAAGGCAAATGTACTTCCTGCTGAGACATCGCTCTGGTCTCTTGTTAAAAATGTTAATAGGGCCCGGAGAGATAGCACAACTGCGTTTGCTTTGCAAGCAGCCAATCCAGGACCAAAGGTGCTTGATTCAAATCCTGGTGTCCCATATGGTCCCCCGTGCCAGCCAGGAGCTATTTCTGAGCAGACAGCCAGGAGTAACCCCTGAGCACAGCCGGGTGTGACCCAAAAACAAAAAAAACAAAAACAAAACAAAACAAAACAAAAAAGTTAATGATTTTAACATACTTTTAAAACAATATAGAAATTCTTATTTGTATGTAATTCTTGGCATGAATGCTGCATGCATTTTTAAAATTATACTGCAAATTTTTATTTTAATGCTTGGGTCACATTTGGTGGTACTCAGTGGTTGTTCCTAAACTCCAATTTTCAACCCAAGAAATTTTTTTATGGTTAGTGCAAGTACACAACTTTTTGTTTTATGTATATTATTTTATCAATTATAATAATGAATTATAATAATTATATATAGGGAAATTATTTTAATTAGATTTGATAGTGCTTCCTGCGGCTTAACCTTTTATTACCTAGTTACAAAGTAGGTGTTCTGATTTTGTTCAAAGAATTACAAATGACATTGTAATCTTTGATTTTACATAAATTCTTTTTTTTAATAGTATATTTAAGCACCTTGATTACAGACATGATTCCCTTTCCCCCCTCCCCCCGCCGCTTGTTTTCGAGACAGGCATTCTACTTCTCTTCCTCATTGACGTTATCACCATAGTCCTCAGGATTTTACATAAATTCTTTAGGAAATGAACTTCTGCTTATTCAGATGTAAATAGAAACAATAGTATTTAATGACATTGCTATTATCTCTGATTGTCACTTTTGAATAAAACATTTTTTTAAATTTCAGCCTCTCCCATGGTACAAGTTGATGAGAAAGGAGAGAAAGTGAGACCAAGTCATAAACGTTGTATTGTTATTCTTAGAGAGATACCTGAAACAACTCCAGTAGAGGTAAATTGTTAGGTTTTCAAATTAAATTATCTTTTAAATTAGTAGAGGTAAAGGAACAAAATAAGTTAGTGTCCTGTGGTCAATTATAGTGAAGAGGATAAGCACAAAATTTCTTGGGAGGGGGGTTTCTTTTGTTGGTTTTTTTTGGGCCATACCCAGCAATGCTCAAGGATTACTTCTGGCTCTGCACTCAGGAATCATTCCTGATGAGCTCTAGGAGAATCTCATGGAATGCTGGGGATTGAACCTGTATTGGCCTGTTTGAACCTGTGTGTTAGGCTAGCATCCTGTGTTAGAATGGTAGGCTGCGAATCATGGTGCTAATTTTTTATTAATTTGACTGGATAACCATTAAAAATTAATAGGCTCTTTTGGAAATGAGATGATTCATTTGGAAGAATAAATTTAGATAAGAAAAAATTTTAAGTAAAGAATGAGTTCTAACTTTATGGTTAATATATAAATGAATTATCTTGTTTTTTGCCTCATAAATGGAAGAAAAAAAAGTGAATGGTACCAGGAGCAAACAGTCGTATGAACATTGAGTGGAAATAAAAAATGATCAGGCCCAAACACCAAACCCAAAGTCATCAACAACAGAATCAGGATACCCAATCTACATCAAGTTATACACAATAGGGACTGGATTCAGTAGCAGTCCTGGGGCAAGAGGGGGGAGGTATGGGATGCTTGCTGGGAACAGGGATGGAGGGAGGACAACACTGGTGGTGGGAATGGCCCTAACTCACTCTCACTTTGCATCTTAAATATAACTGTGAAAGACTTGTAATTCACATTGGTCATAATAATAATAATAATAAAATAATAAAAGAATGTAAACTAATACAGCAGCCATACAGATTTTGTGATACTGGCACAAGAATAGATTGTTCAAATAGTACACCGTTTTTTTGGGTTCAATGTGATTGGTATTATCAGTAGATGTTTTCTGTTTCCTTGTTTAGATTTTTAGGGATGTTTAATCATTTTTTAGTTGTATTTATGATCTTAAAGCTATTAACTGTTAACAGTTCTGAGATTTGATAATCATTTTCACTTTTCAATTACATCAATTTTATTAATTTCCACTTCATTGATTTCTGCTCTAAACTTTATTATTTCTTTCTGCCTACCTATTTTTGGTTCCTTTTGTTGATCATTTCTAATTTTATAAGCTCTTTCATTAAGCTTTTTATATAGGCCTTTTCTTCCTTTCTGATATGTGCTTGCAAAGCAATAAATTTCCTCTTAGTACTGTTTTTGCGATTTCAATTTGTCAATGAATGTGAAATGTTTTCATTTTGCCAGTTCAAAAACATTGTTTTTCCCCTAAATCATTTATCAAATTTATACTGAAACTGATTTGTTTCAGAGCATAAGTTAGTCTCAATAGAAAAATGGGGAAAAGGCAGAAACATTTGACAGATAAAGATCTAAGAAAGGTCCTTGACATACAGAGAAAGATATGCTTAATGCTATGTATTTTTTAGAGTTAATCAAAAAATTTCTTTTTCAGGAAGTAAAAGCTTTGTTTAAAAGTGAAAACTGTCCTAAGGTAATAAGTTGTGAATTTGCCCACAATAGCAACTGGTATATCACTTTCCAGTCAGATACAGATGCACAACAGGTAAGGAGAAAGTTTTTCATTTTCTATTTCAAGTAGTGATTGTAAAAGTAGTGGTCTGTCTTCCAGTTTTTTGTTTTTATATATATATATATATATATATATATATATATATTAATTTTGGGATCAAATCCAAGGTGCTTTGACACTGAGCCACATAGTGATTCAATAGCGGTATGTTTGAATTGAGAAAATGTGTGTCTATAGTTACTTTGATTTTGGGTCACATCCAGTGGTGCTCAGGATTTACTCCTGGCTTGCTTTGGTTGAGGGAAACTTTACAAGCAGTGTTCAGGAGGTTCAGGATGCCAACAGGCCAATGGTTCTGCCGTGTTGCTTGGGCCATCAGTACCAGAAATTAGCCAGATTTCCAGTGCCACATCTACTGATGCTTAGAGACTAAGGATGCTGGGAAATTGAACTCCAGTCAAGAGCATGCCTAACATGTGCCCTAATGTCTGTTACTTCCTAGCCTGTTTTATTAGATATTTTCTTTTTTTTTATTACCCTCCTAAAACTTTTAACTTTTTTTGTTATTTGGGGAAAACAGTGTTCATGGGTTCTAGGGATTGGTCCTAGTTGTATTTGTCCTAGGTTTTTTTTGTTTTTTTTTTTTTTTTTGGTTTTGGTTTTTGGGCCACACCCGGCAGTACTCAAGGGTTACTCCTGGCTGTCTGCTCAGAAATAGCTCCTGGCAGGCACGGGGGACCATATGGGACACCAGGATTTGAACCAACCACCTTAGGTCCTGGATCGGCTGCTTGCAAGGCAAACGCCGCTGTGCTTTTTCTCCGGGCCCTTGTCCTAGTTTTATTAAGACTTCATAGTGTTTAAGGCAGGGGTCTCAAACTCACTGCCCCAGTCCGCAAACGGCCCTCCATACAACATTTTGTGGCCCTGCCCTAGAGGAATCTTTTTTTGTTTTGTTTTGTTTTAGTTGTTTGGGTCACACCACCAACAATGTTCAAGGCTTACTACTGACTTTGCACTCAAGGATCACCCCGGCGGCCTGCAGGTAAATTGAGTTTGAGACCCCTGGTTTAAGGAGTTCATGCCATCTGGGAATCAAACTGGAGGCCTCCCTCCACCTTCGAGGGAATGTGCTTTAGCCCTTTGAACTATCCCCTGAGCCAAGTTCTTTTTTTATTTTTATTTTTTTGGTTTTTGGGTCACACCCGACAGCACTCAGGTTACTCCTGGCTCCACGCTCAGAAATCGCTCCTGGCAGGCTCAGGGGACCATATGGGATGCCAGGATTTGAACCACTGTCCTTCTGCATGCAAGGCAAATGCCCTACCTACATGCTATCTCTCCGGGTCATCCCTGAGCCAAGTTCTTTAGTCTTTAACCAGTAGCATTTTCTACTTTAAGAACATTCCTTTGAAAGAAATCACGTAATAGCATTTCACATATATGCATTACATATATATTAACAAAAATAAATATATTTTAATATTAAAAAGTTTGAATTCTTTAAAGTCATAAGATATTTATATAGAAATAGCATCATCAGGAGTAATCCCTGAATGCAGAGCCAAGAGTAAGCCCTAAGCATGAGGTGTGAAAACACACACATACACACACATACACACACACACACACACACACACACACACACACACACACACACACACACGTGAGAGATTTAAAGAAAAAGAGAAAAAGATAGGAAAGGAGGGAGAGGGAAAGAAAAATAAAAAGGTGGCCCAACCTGAGGTTGAATTGGGTTGTCTGCGCAGGACTGGGCCAGTGAAATAGAAGGTAAAAAGGATTTCATTTTAACCACTTTAAAAATGTTTTGAGTCTGTTTTGATTTTTGTTGATTTTATTTGCAAAAAATCTCATGGCTACCTATTTCTTTATAAATGTCAACTATAGATGTGATCTTATATTTCATTCTCTGTTTAAAGATAGTTGTTAATACCTAGATCTGTTAACAGAAAAATTTAGCTGCAAATGACATGCTAGTTTTGTTGACTTGGTTTTGAATATCCCTACTCCCTCCCTTTGAGCTGTGACCTTAATAAATGTTTGAATGCTAATGATAGTTCTTTCTTCTTTGTTAACAGGCTTTTAAATATTTAAGAGAAGAAGTTAAAACATTTCAGGGCAAGCCAGTCTTGGTAAGAAACATTTACAAGTAGAGGACACCATGAAAAGCTTATTTTTTTTAGAATTAGAAAATATATAACATTTTTAAAAGATCAATAATTTTAAAGAAATTTCTGGCTCGAGGCCAAGGAGCTAGCACAGGGCATTTGCCTTGTATGCGGCCTATCCAGGACAAACCTGGGTTCGATTCCCGGTGTCCCATATGGTCCCCCGAGCCTGCCAGGAGTGATTTCTGATCTCAGAGCCAGGAGTAATCCCTGAGCAGTGCCAGATATGGCCCAAAAACAAAACAAAACAAAACAAAAATTTCTGGTTCATATGTTTAAAATAGTTGGTCTTTCCAAACAACATTTTTTTCTAACCAATACTATAACAGCATAAAATTTACTTATATCCTGATTAGCATTTTGTTCATTACAGTCCTCAAAAGGATCAGTGGGAAAAATTTTAGTAGCAAGGATGAAAAATTCAGTGCTTGTGCCTACCCACTGTACTCTCTCCAGCTTCTAAAGGTATTTTAATTACTGAATAATTAAAGTTGCAGTTGCCCCCAAAGCATCAATTAAGTTAAATCAATATTTTTTTTAGTTTGGTTAGTTTTTTGCTACTCAAACATCCTAAAATTCTTAAAATGTTACCTTAAAAGTAATGGTAGTGGGGCTGGAACAGTAGTATAGCAGGTAGGGCATTTGCCTTACATGATGCTGGCCTGGAATAGTCCTTGGCATCCCATATGGTTTCATGAGCCAGGAGTAAGACCTGAGCACTGCAAGGTGTGGCCAGAATTACTACTCATAAAAAGTAATGTTAGATCCCTATATTGTACTTGGCATCAAAATTTCAGATGTGGGGCTGGAGAATTAGTACAAGGCCTAGTGCAGTTGCTTATAATGCAGCTTACCCTGGTTTGACCCTAGCAGGGCATATTGTCCCCAAAGCAGTGCCAGGACTCACTGCTGAGCACAGTGTCTGGAACAGACCCTGATGAATGCCACTGGATGTGGCAAAAACAAAACAAAAAAAGTTTGAGGTTATCTGAAGCCTAAGGCTGACACATAAAACTTTAGAGCTACTAAAAGATGCTCAGGAAATATATTAGGGTAAAGTTTGGCAACTTTCATATTTCCTTTAATAGTAAGAAAACAAAGAATACTGTCTTAATGGAAAGTATTTAGAGCAGAACAAGGGCAATATCAGTTCAAGAGGTGACCAGTACAGAAATAGTATCTCAGGCTGACCCAGGTTCTATCCCCAAGCACCACTTACAGTTTTTCACTGAACCCAGCAGAAGTGATTCTTGAATGCAGAGTCAGGAGTAAGCACTGAGTACACTCAGGTGTTGCCCCCCTCCCCCATTTGTTAAAAAAAAATCAATGTGTTGTTGGGGCCAGAGCAATAGCACAGCAGTAGGGCATTTTCCTTGCACGTGGGCAACTCCGGGTGGACTCATGTTCTACTCCTGGCATCCCACATGGTCTCCCAAGCCTGCCAGGAGCAACTTCTGAATGCAGAGCCAGGAGTGATCCCTGAGCACCACTGGGTGTGACTTCCCCCCACAAATTAATGTGTTATGAGATGCTACACACTTAGGTCTCAAGTTTTTTGTTTTGTTTATGGCCTCACCAGGTGGTGCCTTAGAGTTACTCCTATCTCTACAGGGATCTGTCATTTATGTGCTTGGTACTTGAGGAACTGTGCTTAGTAGGACATGTAGGTCTGGAGATTGTACCTCAGTCTCTGGCATGCAAACTATGCTCTCAGTTCATCGAGCTACCTCTAGTCTCTTGAGGGGTGTATGTATGTATGCATGCATCTTTGGGCCATACTCTATGGCACTCAGGTTACTCCTGGCTCTGTGCTCAGAAACCATTCCTGGCAGGCTCAAGAGACCCATTTGTAATGCCAGGAATCAAACCTGGGTTGGTCACGTGCAAAGCTAACATCCTACCTGCCATACTCTTGCTCTGGCCCCTGGCTTCTTTAGTTTTATAATTGTTTTCAGTAATTTTTTTCTGTGGGTTGTCCCTGTACCATCCTCCCGTGCCCCTGTCAAAACACACACACCCCCACCCTCCACCCCCCTACCCCCGTCTTTGTGGTCTTTTGTTGGGACTTGAACCCAGGGATTCACACAAGCCATGCAAGCACTCTAATGCTGAGTCAAATTCCTGACCTCTGTTTTAGACATTTACAGAAGCCAGAAATACTATATTCTAGTTCTTGAATGCTTTGTCAGCAGTTAGCTTATAGATAGTGGGTTAATCAAGTTGCTCTCATAATTTGAATGAATTGTGCATGTTTTTCATTTTATATTTTCCTTGTTTTGGGGTCTACCTGGCAGTATTCAGCTGTGTCCAGAAATCGAACCCTGACTAGCTGTGTTCAAGGCAGGCACCTTACCTGATAGAGTATCACTGTGGCCTCAGAATGCTTTTCATTTATAAAGTTCAGTAGCAGGAGGACATAGGAGTTGAAAGAGTGTTTGCCTACCTGGGTTCTTGATGGTTTCAGTGCTAGACAATTTTTCATCTGTATTTATAACTGAGACTATTAAGGTTTATCTTTGTTTCATATTAGTTGCATGATATATGTAGAGTATGTATTTGTATATATTTCTTTTTTTTTTTTTTTTAATGGTTTTTGGGTCATACGCGGCTGCGCTCAGGGATTACTCCTGGCTTTATGCTCAAAAATCGCTCCTGGCAGGCTTGGGAACCATATAGGATGCCAGGATTCGAACCATCCTTCTTTTTTTTTTTTTTTTTTTTTTTCTTTTTTCTTTTTTTTTTGAACTACCATCCTTCTGTGTCTAAGGCAAACGCCTTACCACTTTGCTATCTCTTCGCCCCCCCCCCCCTTTATGTTTTTGGGCCACATCTGGTAACGCTCAGGGATTAGGCCTGTCTATGTGCTCAGAAATCACTCCTGGCTTGGGGGATCATATGGGAGGGACACTGTGGGATCGAACCACGGTCCATCCTAGGCTAGTACATGCAAGGCCCTACCACTTAGACCACCACTCTGGCCCCTGTATTTGTATATATTTCTATTGTAAATTTGCTGGTTTGATTGGACGTGCACGCCTCTACCCTCAGTCATTGGGCCTTCGCCTAGCAATGCTTAGAGGTTACTCCTTGTTCTACACTCAGGAATTACAGCATTGGATTCAGGGGATCATATGGAATGATGTGGATCAAACCTAGGTCAGGTACATTCTAATAAAGTTGCTCTAAGGTCATAATACATGTGAAGTATGCATGTTCTCCATTTAAATTTTTCCTGTTCTTGAGTCTACCTTGCAGTGTTCAATCCTGTGTCCAGAAATATCTTGGTTTCAAGCCCACACTCAGCATTCTAGAACTTCTTAGTTCAATTCTGGGGTGGGGAGAGAGGAATGCCACTCTTATCTGTGTTTAGATGAACCATGCAATACTTTTGATTGAACTAGAAATACACTATGCAAAGCATGTACTTTGGACCTTTGATCTATCACCCTGATCCTTACCAGTATCTTTGTTGGTACCCTTGCCAAACAGTAACTGACAGGGTATGCGAAAGTTTACTTCTGGTATCTCCTTTTTACTTCTTGGGGTATGGGTCTGTGTTTGTGTCAGTAATGAAAGTTACTGTTGCTTTGGGGCCGGAGAGATAGCACAGTGGTAGGGTGTTTGCCTGGCATGCAGAAGTACAGTGATTCGAACCCCTGCATCCCATATGGTCCCCGAGCCTGCCAGGGCCGATTTCTGAGCATAGAGCCAGGAGTAGCCCCTGAGTGCTGCTGGGTGTGACCCAAAAACCAAAAAAAAAGTTACTGAAGTATGATCATTTTATTCACTTTCAGAATTGTGTTTGGTATTCAGAGTTATTTGAAGTTTTGTGCCTTTCATGTTGGATCTATTTCCTAGTTCTCTGAAGGAAAAAAAACCATTAGAGGGGCTGGAGCGCTCGTGCAGGGGGTAAGGCATCTGCCTTGCCCACACTACCCTAGGACAGACCATGGTTCGATACCCAGGTGTCCCATATGGTTCTCCAAGCCAGGAGCATTTTTCTGAGTGCATAGCCAGGAGTGACCCCTGAGCGTCACTGGGTGGAGCCCCCTCAAATAAAAGAAAAAAAGCCATTAGGATTTTGAGTAGAATTGCCATTTTAACAATTAAGTTAGGATTTGTATGCAATTGTTCTAGGTTCACGTCCCAGTATCCTATATAATCCCACATGTCCGACCAGGAGTGATCCCTGAATTCAGAACCAAGAGTAATCCTGAGTTCTTCTGGGTGTGGCTCAAAACAAAGCAAATAAAGTTCATGAACATGAATATCGCTGTTTATTTCCATATTGAATGCACTTATTTCAGTTATTCATTGCTATTTTCAACTTTATAGGCTTTTGCCTTGATTGATTTCATGAATATTTTATTATTATTATTATTATTATATTTTTTTTGGTTTTTGGGTCACACCCAGCGCTGCTCAGGAGTCACTCCTAGCTCTGCACCCAGAAATCACTCCTGGCAAGCTTGAGGGGATGATATGGGATGCTGGGAATTGAACCTGGGTCCGCCCCCAGGTCGGCTACATGCAAGGCAAACCACTATGCTATCTCTCCAGCCCCATATTTTATTTTATTTTTTGGTTTTTGGGCCACACCTGGCGCCGCTCAGGGGTTACTCCTGGCTCTGTGCTCAGAAATCGCACCTGGCAGGCATGGGGGACCATATGGGATGCTGGGATTCGAACCACTGTCTTTCAGCATGCAAGGCAAATGCCCTATCTCCATGTTATCCCTCCTGCCCCATATTTTATTATTATTTTTTTAATTATGAGAACAAAGATGCAAAGAAAGAGGACAATGTAAAGTTACAGTGGAAGGACAATCACCCATAATTATTTTTGATACTATTGTTATGGAGGTTTTTTCATACCATTTCTTCATCCCCTCCCCCTTTTTTTTTAAGTTTTTATTTGTTTTGAGACCGCATTCATTGGTGCCAGGGCATGTGTTCAGGGATGACTACAGGTGGGCTCAGGGGAACCACATAAGATGCTAGGGCTATATTATTTCTCCAGCAACTCATTTTCCTTTCAATAGTGTTCTTACCTAATATATGGGAATGAAATCGTTTTTGAGCGTTTATTTTACATCTTTCCTTTTTGCTATAATTGTGCATTTGGGGTATGTCTTTTGTTGTTTTTTAAGGTCAGGTTTTTTCAAAAAAATGATCTTTTTTTTTTGTTTTTGGGCCACACCCGGCAGCACTCAGGGGTTACTTCTGGCTATCTGCTCAGAAATAACTCCTGGCAGGCACAGGGGACCATGTGGGACACCGTGATTCGAACCAACCACCTTGGGTCCTGGGTCGGCTGCTTGCAAGGCAAACGCCACTGTGCTTTCTCTACAGCCCCCCAAAATAATTTTTATTCAAGTATTATATAGAAAGTTATTATAAAGTTCAGTTGTCTCAGATTAGATCTTGTTTTTAGTGCTGTTAAACTTGTGCTTCACATACATTGCTATACCACTTTTCCACTTCACCAGTAAAACAGAAGCCTTGATCCCTGTTCCACTAGTAATTACATTTCTTCATCATCTTCCTTTTAGTCTGTGTTCTTTTCTTCCCTGTCCTTCTCCCTAGGCTTTGGAGTCAAGGATGATCTAGGCATCCCCCTTTACTACATGACATTTTCTCATACATTTATTCTGTATACCACATATACGTGAAATCATCCTATGTTATTTTTCTTTTTCAGTCATATTAATATATTACTAATATCTTTTATTTCATCCTCATTGCAGCAAATTGTATGATTTCATCATGGCTTAGTACGTGTGTGTGTGTGTGTGTGTGTGTGTGTGTACCACATCTTCATGATACATTCATCTGTCATTGTACATCAAGGTTGATTCCATGTTGTAGCTATTGTACTAAGTGCAACAATGAAAATGTTCTACATAAGTCCTTTTGAATTAATGTTTTTATGATTCCATGTTGTAGCTATTGTACTAAGTGCAACAATGAAAATGTTCTACATAAGTCCTTTTGAATTAATGTTTTTAAGTCCTGAAGGTAGATATCCAAAACTGGAATTGCTGGATCAAGTAGCAGCTTGGTCTCTTTCCTGGAGATTCCATACCATTTTCCACAGGGATGGAGCCAGACAACATTCCAACTTCATGAGAGATTGTTTTCCCTATTCTGCATGACAGATACTGGGTTTTAGTTTGGTTTTGGTTTCCATGTTTGGACCACACCTAGCAATACTCAAGGGTTACTCCTAGCTCTGCATTCAGGAATCACTCCTAACAGGCTCGGGATGCTGGGTTGCAGACCATACACCCTGCTCTAGCCCTACCTTTGTAATTTTTTTTTCATGATGTTCCTATTCTGTTCTTATGACTTGTTAGACTGGTATCTTTGTATTTTTGCTTTTCTCTCTTTACTGTAATCATCTCTTATATTATACATACATACATACATATACACATACATACATACATATATATATGTATATATGTATATATTGGATTTGGGGCCACACTCCTAATTCTGCACTCAGAAATTGCTCCTGGCAGGTTCTGAGGACTGTATGGGGTGCCGGGAATCAAACCTGGATCAGCCACATGCAAGTCAAGTGTCTTACCCACTCCAGACCCTCTTATATTATTTTTTGTTTGTTGTTTTTTTTTGTGTGTGTGTGTTTTGGGTCACACGTGGCAGTGCTCAGGGGAAACTCCTGGCTCCATGCTCAGAAATTGCTCCTGGCAGGCATGGGGGACCATATGGGAAACCGGATTCGAACTGATGACTTTCTGCGTGAAAGGCAAACGCCTTACCTCCATGCTATCTCTCCGGCCCCCCTCTTATATTATTTTTTAATTAATAAATTATTATTGAATCACCATGAGGTACAGTTACAAAGTTGTTCATAATTTTCAGTTATACAGTGTTCCAGCACCCATCACTTCCCCAGTGCACATGTCCCCAGTTTCCCTCCCACTCTCCTCACCTAAGCCAGCCTCTCTGACAAACATTTTACTTCTCTCTCTTTCTCTCTCTCCCCTTTTTCCTTTTAGGCACTGTGGTTTGCAGTACTGTTACTGATGAGGTATCATGCATATACTTTACCTCCTTTCAGCACCCAGTCTTGTCTAGTGATCATTTCCAACTATCATTGTCATAGTGGTCCCTTTTCTGCCCTAACTGCACTTCCCCACTCTTTGTGGCAAGCAAGCTTCCTGCCATGGACTAGTGCTCCTGGCCCTTGTCTCTATTTTCTTTGGATATTATTATAATACTATCTTTTGTTATTATATCCCACAAATGAGTGTGTTCACTCTGTTTATCCCTGTCTGTCTGACCCATTCACTCAGCATCATACTCTCTCCATCTATGTATCATCTGATTTCTTGACTTCATTTTCCCTACAGATGCATTGTGTTCTATTGTATAGTTGTTACTTTATCCATTGTTACTTTTTCCACTCATTTGTTCTGTGCACTTTAGTTGTTCTATATTCTGGCTATATTGTAAATAGTATTACAGTGAACAAAGGAGTGTAGATGCCATTTCTTCATTGTATTCTTGGACCCCTTAGATTATAATCCCAGGGTCAACTTTGCTGGGTCATAATGGGAACTTAATTTCTAGGTGTTTTTTGTTTGTTTGTTTTTTGTTTTTGAGGAATGTCCATATTGTTTTCCAAAAAGACTGGACCAGTCTACATTCCCACCAGCAGTCAATGAGAGTCCTTTCCCACATGAGTACCAGCACTGGTTCTTGTTCTTTTTGATGTGTGCCAGACTTTTTGGTGTATGATGAGATTTTGAAGTTAATAATGTGGAGCATATTTTCACCTGCCTTTTAGTTATCAGTATTTTTTTGTTTGGGGGCCACACCCAGCCATCCTCCTGTCTTATACCTGACCTTGCTCATGGGATGATATATGGTGCTGGGAATTGAATGCAGATTGACTCTTTTCAAAGCAAACACCCTACCTACTCTCCAGCTCCAATAATTTTATTTATTTTTATTTTATGGTTTTGGGGCCACATCCAGCAGCACTCAGGGGTTGTTCCTGGCTCTGCACTCAGAAATTGCTCCTTGCAGGCTAATGGGACCACTTGGGATGCCAGGAATCAAAACTAGGTCCATCCTGGGTCAGCTGCATGCAAGGCAAACGCTCCAATGCTGTGCTATCACTCTGGCTCCCCTATAGGTTTATTAAGTCTCTGCTCTCTCCACTATGCAGAGTTTTGCTAATCCATTCATTAATATTCCTTCCACATTTTAGCAGATAATGAATTACGTTGTTTGACCATGATAATACAATATCTCTTTTTGAAAAATCATATTTTTCTTACCTATACTGTGTGTTATTCCTGTGAGAAATATACCTCTTCCATTCATGTCCTTACAAGTGCTTGCCATTTTCTGTGTTTTGATAGTAATCTCTAAACAGTAGTGAATGGTAACTATCTCAAGTATATAGATTTGTTTTTGAGATACAGTTTCAAACTTTTGTGCAATGTGACTTCCTTAGTTTTTTTGTCAGACCCCTTTAGGTTTCATTATTTAATATTCTATCTATAGACTCATCAGCCAAATCTTATTGACCCTATAGAACTTTAAAACAGGGAATTTCTTTTAACTAGTTTGGTTTGATTTGGGTAGGGGAGAGGTGATGGTGGCGTAAGGTCACAGAACTAGCTAGTCAAAACTAGGGAGCATTTGAGCCCGAACCTCCAAATCATTTTTGCTTTATGGGCCACATAATGATGTGCGGGCTTTTTTGTTTTGTTTTGGTTTGGTTTTGGTTAACTACCAGTGGTACTCAGGCTCTGCACTCAAGGATCAGACCCAGAATAGTCATATACAAGGCAAGCACCCTACCCACTATACAGTCCCTGGAGACTAACTTGGTTTTTTGTTGGTGTTATTTTGTTGTTGTTGTTGTTGTTTTTGCTTTTTGGGCCACACCCTGTGAAGCCCAGAAGTTACTCCTGGCTATGCCTCAGAAATCACTGTTGGCTCAGGGGACCATATGAGACACGGAATATCAAACACAGGTCTGTCCTAGGTCAGTTGCATGCAAGACAGGTGCCCTACCACTGTGCTATAGCTCTGGCCCAAAGACTCAACTTCTTAATGATCTTATCCATAGGCACACGTGTGCGGTTGTTATATCTGATAGATTGTACTTGTCAATTGCCCAGATGTCATAATCATTGTTCCTTCGTTTTGGAAACAAGAGTCTCTTTTTTGGGGGGGTTATACCTGGTGGTGCTCAGGGGTTACTCCTGGCTCTGCCTTCAGAAATCCTTACTGGCAGGCTTGGGGGACCATATGGGTTTGTCCTGGGCTGACCACATTGCAAGGCAAACGCTCTACTGCTGTGCTATCAATCCAGCCCTAGTAAGTGTCTTGGTGGTTTTCTTTGGCTCCATTGATTTTAAAATATACAGAAATAATGTATTTGTGTAAAGTATGTTAAGTTATAAAAACTAGAGAGATAGTATAGTGATAGGCTATTTGACTTTTATGCAGCTCATCTTGATCCCCAATATATTATCCACTAAGCATTGCTGGATGTTTCCCAAAAACACATGTTTGCATGCAATACCACCAGGAGAAACTCCCTTCTACCTCTTCCCTAATTTTTTTCCCAGTCACTACCTGGAATAGCCCCTGAAAACTGCTGAGTATAGCCCTAAAACCAATATAAAATATATTAAACACAGGGTCCTGGAGAGATAGCACAGTGGTAGGTGTTTGCCTTGCATGCTGCAGATATGGGACAGACCCAGGTTTGATTCCTGGCATCCCATATGGTCCCCTGAGCCTGCCAGGAGTGATTTGGAGCACAGAACCAGGTGTGGCCCCAAAAGCCAAAAAAAAAAAAATAAACACAGTATGAAGATAATTGTTAATCCGATGTTATTTCTCTTCTAGGCAAGGATAAAAGCCATCAATACATTTTTTGCAAAGAATGGTTATCGCTTAATGGATTCAAGCCTGTATAGTCAGCCCATTCATACTCAAGCACAGTATGCCTCTCCCATTTTTATGCAGCCTGTATATAATCCTCACCACCAATACTCCATTTATAGTATTGTGCCTCAGTCTTGGTCTCCAAATCCTGCACCTTACTTTGAAACACCACTGGTAAGTGTTTTTGTTTAAGCTAAAACTTGACTAAATCAGCAGGAGTTTTATTTTTGTGTCAATTATGATAACTTTCTGACTTTAGTAAATGATAAATATATGTATCAGTAAGGGTCTGTTAAGTAAATTATAATAAGAAAAATGAAAATGAGATTTTTTAGTTTTATGAAACTGTTCAGAGAATTTTTATTTTATTTTATTTATTTATTTATTTATTTATTTATTTATTTATTTATTTGGTTTTTGGGTCACACCCGGCAGTACTCAGGGGTTACTCCTGGCTCTATGCTCAGAAATCACTCCTAGCAGGCTCGGGACCATATGGGATGCCGGGATTTGACCATCGACCTTCTGCATGCAAGGCAAATGCCTTGCCTCCATGCTATCTCTCCGGCCCCAGAATTGTTTTTTTTTTTTTTTTTTTTTTTGGTTTTTGGGCCACACCCAGTAACGCTCAGGGGTTACTCCTGGCTATGTGCTCAGAAGTTGCTCCTGGCTTGGGGGACCATATGGGACACCGGGGGATCGAACCGCGGTCCGTCCAAGGTTAGCGCAGGCAAGGCAGGCACCTTACCTTTAGCGCCACCGCCCGGCCCCAGAATTGTTATTTTTTAATGAATTAGTGATGCCTTATTCTATAGATCCAGTGGTTCCTGAAGGTGAGTATATGAAGTAAATTTAAAATTACTTTTGGGCCGGAGAGATAGCACAACAGTAGGGCATTTGCCTTGCATGTGGCCAACTTGGAACAGACCCAGGTTGGATTCTCCTCATCTCATATGGTCCTTTGTGTCTGCCAGGAGCGATTTCTGAGCACAGAGCCAGGAGTAACCCCTGAGCGCCTCCAAGTGCGGCCCAAAACCAAAATAAATAAATACAATTATTAAAAAAATAAGATATTGGGGCCGGAGCAGTGGTGCAAGCGGTAGGGTGTTTGCCTTGCTTGCGGCTAACCTAGGATGGATCACTGTTCGATCCCCTGGCGTTCCATATGGTCCCCCAAGCCAGGGATGATTTCTGAGCACTGAGCCAGAAGTAACCCCTGAGCGTCATAGAGTGTGGCCCCAAAAAAGAAAGATAGAATTTATTTTGACTAGGGAAAAAAAATGCTAGCTTAGTTCCTTACAAACTACTTAAATGCACACTAGGTTTTGCTTCTACTAAGACATTAATCCTTCTTAAATTTTCTTATAGGCTCCCTTTCCCAATGGTGGTTTTGTGAATGGCTTTAATTCACCAGGAACTTATAAAACCAATACTGCTGCTATGAATATGGGCCGACCATTCCAAAAAAATCGGTAAGATAAAAGTTACATTTGGAAAGTTATATAGGTAGGAAGCTTGCTTACCACAGAGCCGATCTGGGTTCTATTGCTGGTCCTCTGAGTACTCACAGGAGTAATTTCTGAACATAGAGCAAAATGGAACCTCTGAGCGTTGCTGAGTGTGGGTTCCCACCTCCCAAAAAAAGTTTTAGCTAGGATTTCTAAAACAAAAAATAAAGTATCATGATTTTGATAGTTGAATTTTAGACATGCAATTTAAAGTATCTTCATTTAAACATGGTGATTATAAGCGTGACTATAATTGGTGGCTATATATAATATAAATATACAATAATTTTATATATTACATATTATTTTATAGTTATAAATAAATAATATATATTATATACCTATACATAATTTAATATTTTATAAATATAGAGATATTGATATATTTAGATATAAATGTTTATCATTGTAATTATATAATGAATATATAATTTTTGACTTTCAGTCACATAAAGAACACCCCCCCCCCTTCACCAGTGCAACATTCCCACCGCCAGTGTCCCCCAGCTCCCTCCTCCCAGACCCCCTGCCTATATTTCAGACATTCTGCTTCTCTCACTCATTAAGATTGCCCGGATAGTTGTTAGTGTACTTATTTCCCTAACTGCACCACTACTCTTTGTGATGAGATTCAATTGTGAGCCGGTCCTTCTGACCCTCATCTCTATTTTCTCTGGGGATTATTACAGTAATGTCCTTAATTTTTCTTAAAACCCATAGATCACTGAGACTGTTCTGTGTCTGTCTATCTCTCTCCCTCTGACTTTTTTCACTCAGCATAATAGATGCCATGTACATTCACATATAGGAAAATTTCATGACTTCATCTCTCCCGAAGGCTGCGCAATATTCCATGTGTATGTGCACCGCAGTTTCTTTAGCAGTTCATCTGTTGAAGGGCATCTTGGTTGTTTCCAGACTCTGGCTATTGTAAATAGCGCTGCAATGAATATAGATGTGAGGGAGGGATTTTTGAATTGTATTTTGTTGCTAGTTGTGCTTTATTAAGGTGATTTAATGTTTTTTTAAATCCTAAAGATAGATATCCCAAACTAGAATTGCTGGGTCATATATCAGCTCAATTCTCAGTTTCTTGGGGACTCTATACCATTTTCCACAGGGACAACATTCCCACCAGCAGTGGACGAGAGTCTCTTTTCACCACATTCCTGGCAGCACAGATTATTCCTACTAACTTCGATATTTGCCATTGCTGTTCTGAGATGATAATTCAGAGCATGGCCAGGTGTAACCCAAAAACAAAACACTCAATAAAATTGGGCTGGAGAAACTTACTTCAATATAGTAAGGGCCTCCTACAACAAGCCTATAGCTAGTATTGTTCTTTTATTTTTTTGTTTCTTTCTTGGACCATACCCAGCATTGCTCAAGACATACTCTATGCTCAGAGACCACTCTGGTGATGCTCAGGGAACGATACGGGATCAAACTTGCGATATCCACAAGCAAGACAAGAGCCCTACCCACCAGACTATGGGTTTGGCCCCTCAAGTATTATTCTTTGGATTTCTCTAATGATAAATGATGTTAAACACTTTTCTGTTCTTATTGATGGTCCACTTGTCTTTCTCTGAAAAATGTTTGTATTTCCTCTCCAGGTTTTAATAGAGTATTGGAATTTGGTTTTTTGTTTGTCCAATTGAATAAATATTTTATTTTTAAACTTTTTTTTTGGGGGGGTGTCACACCCGGCAGCGCTCAGGGGTTACTCCAGGCTCTACGCTTAGGAATTGCTCCTGGCGGGCTCGGGGGACCAGATGGGATGCTGGGATTCGAACCACTGTCCTTCTGCTTGCAAGACAGAAGCCAGACTTCCATGCTATCAGGCCCCTAAACTTTTTTTTTTTTTGGTTCTTGGGTCACACCCAGCAGTGCTCAGAGGTTACTCCTGGCTCTATGCTCAGAAATCGCTCCTGGCAGGCTCAGGGGACCATATGGGATGTTGGGATTCAAACTACCGCTTTTTCTGCATGCAAGGCAAACACCCTACCTCCATGCTGTCTCTGTGGCCCCACAGGAAATTCTTAATTACTGTTTGATTTCCTTACTTGTGATTGGCTTGTTTGGGCTTTCTAATTCTTCCTCATTCATCTTTTCGAGATTTCATGACTAAGAATTTATCCATTTATTTTCTTTTCTCCAGCTGAAGTTCATAAAATTGTTAATAATAACCTCATATTTTGAATTACTGAAGAATCCATTGTAATTTTTTCCTTTCCATCTCTGATCTAATTTGAACATTTTCTCTCTCTCTCTCTCTTTTTTTTTTTTTTGTTTTTTTTTGTTTTTGTTTTTGTTTTTGTCTTTGGGTCACACCTGGTGGTGCTTAGCAATTACTCCTGGCTCTGTGTTCAGAAGTGGCTCCTGGCAGACCATATGGGTTGCCAGGATTTGAACAGGGGCTTCTCCTGTGTTGGCCACGTGCAAGGCAAATGCCTTACCACTGTGCTTTCGCTCCAGCCCCTGAACATTTTCTCTTAATTTTTTATTAGTCTACCTAAAGTTTTAGCTATCTTATTCTTTTTTGTTGTTGTTTTGTTTTGTTTTTGGACCACACCAGCAGTTCTCAGGGGTTACTCCTGGCTCTGTACTCAGAAACGCTCTTTGCAGGCTCTGGGGACCACCTGGGATGCCATGATTCATCCTGAGTCAGCCACATGCAAAGCAAATGCCCTACCACTGTGCTATCACTTCAGCCCCTGGATTAAGGTTTTCATAGGTGAACTCTGAGTTGTTGGTTGTTGGTTTGTTTTGTTTTTTATTTACCCCAAGTTACTCCTAGCTCTGTGCTCAGAAATTGCTCCTGGCAGGCAAGGGGGACCACATGGGATGCTGGGATTCAAACCACCGTCCTTCTTGAGTCAGCTGCATGCAAGCAAACGCTTTTCTGCTGGCTATCTCTCTGGCCCCAACATAGGTTGTTTTGTTGTTGTTGTTGCTTGTTTTTCCTTAAAGTAATTTTTACCAGGCTGGAAAGTTAAGGCACTTATTCAAGCTGGGATTATTACTCAGCACCACATATGGTCCCCCAAGCATTGCCAGGAATGACCTCTGAATACAGATCTGGAAATAATCCTGAGTACTGTCCATTTGTGGGCCCCCTCTCCCAAATATATGGTTGGGGTTGTGAGGAACAGAGAGATGGTACATGAGTAAGGTGCTTACCTTGTCTGCAGCTGACTGGTGTTCAATCCCCAGTACTCCATTTGGTTCCTTGAGCCCTCCAAAAGGAATCCCTGAATGCAGAGCCAGGAGTATGCTCTTGAGTGCTACCAGATGTAGCCATAAACAGAGAGGGAGAGGGAACATGCATTTATTTTCATCTCCTGTGCTATTTCTGTGAAATGGGGTAGAATTAAAATAAAAAATCAGGATATTGGATTTGCCCTGCAAGCAGCCGATCCAGGACCAAAGGTGGTTGGTTCGAATCTCAGTGTCCCATATGGTCCCCCGTGCCTGCCAGGAGCTATTTCTGAGCAGACAGCCAGGAATAACCCCAGAGCACCGCTGGGTGCGGCTCAAAAACCAAAAAAAAAAAAAAAAAAAAAAAATTACATGATATAAACTTACTGGCATACATTCTGACTGCTAATGTTAAAATAAGGAGTTAAAATTTTGATTATGCTATTTTTTTTTGTTTGTTTTTTTGTTTTTTGGGCCACACCCGGTGACGCTCAGGGGTTACTCCTGGCTATGCGCTCAGAAGTCGCTCCTGGCTTGGGGGACCATATGGTACGCCGGGGGATCGAACCGCGGTCCGTCCTAGGCTAGCGCAGGCAAGGCAGGCACCTTACCTCCAGCGCCACCGCCCGGCCCTGATTATGCTATTTTTGGAAGATGGTTACTTGGGCCATAACCTGGCTGAGCTTGAGGAATTATATATGATGCCAGGTATTGAATTCAGGTCATCCACATGCAAGGAAAGTTCCCTATTCACTATACTAACTCTCCAGTCCCCTGATTATACTCTGAATATTAAGGTAGAAGGTAGAAGTAACTTTATCTTGAAGCTTTTTTGGATATTTAAACCCCCCCCCCCCCCCCCAATAGCTCCAAACAATTTTGCTTAGTATTTAAAAGAATTTGTCTTGGGACCAGAGAGATAGTACAGCAAGTAGGGTATTTACTTTATATCCAGCTGACTTGAATTCACTTTCTGAATTCCCTGAATGCCTTCAAGTGTGGCCCAAAAATTTGCATTTAGGGCAGGATGATTGACTTGCAAGTGGCCAATCTGGGACTGGCCCAGGTTCGGTTCCCAAAAACAAAACAAAAAAAAGAATTTCTACCAGCAAGAGGAAAGATTTTTCTGTCTGTTTTGATTCATCATTTTATGTATATGATTTTCTGTTTCTTATAGTGTGAAGCCTCATTTTAGATCATCAAGTGGCTCAGAACATTCAACAGATGGCACTGTGTCATTGGGGGATGGACCGTTAAATAGGTCTGGTTCAAGGAACTTTCCAACTGAACGACTTAACCCTTCATTAACAGTGCATCAGGAACAAAATTACCTTCCTAAAGAAACCCTCACTTTTCAAATGGAACAGAATGGGGACTATAGTAGGGGCAGGTAAGGAAATAATGTAAGTAAAGTACATGAAAGTGATCAGATTGTGAATATTTAAAGAACATGGTGTAGGGGTAAAGTTTGAGAATTTTTGCTTGTATGTATAATTTTGAGCCCCACCTGGTGATTCTTAGGGGATACTTCTAGCTCTGCACTCAAGAATTACTCCTGGTGGTGGTTGGGGAACTATATACAGGTCGGTCACATGCTAGGCAAGCTGTCTACATGCTGTACTATCACATTGCTCCCACTATATGGTAGAAAATGAATGCGATAAAAGAGAAGGAGCAGTCTATAGGGTGGAGAATGAACCCATTTTGAGAAATTTAAACTGCCTATATAGACATAACACAGATTCAGATGTGTGTCTGTGTGAAATTAAAGTTACGTGGGTTTTGTTTTGGGTTTTTTTTTTTTTTTTTTTTTTGGATTTTGGGTCACACCTGGCAGCGCTCAGGGGTTCCTCCTGGCTGTACGCTCAGAAATCGCTCCTGGCAGGCTCGGGTTACCGTATGGGTTGCTGGGATTCGAGCCACGGTCTCCTGCATGCAAAGCAAATGCCCTACCTCCAAGCTATCTCTCTGGCCCCTAGTTTTATTGTCTTTATTGATGAACTTCACATACAGAATCCTTTATTATCTGTGTAGGAAAAAAAAAAAACTTTAGTATGGTTCTGGTATATAAGAGCTTAAATAATGGCCTCAGTGGTTAGTAAGTAAAGTTTTAGTAGATTAGCTCTAGATATCTTTAAAAGAATATTTATTTCAATTTTTATTTTTATAATGAAGATTTAGAAAGTTTAGGTACTTAAATAAAAATAAACTTATCTGGGGCCAGAGAGAGAGCACAGCAGTAGGGCATTTGCCTTGCACACAGCTAATCCAGGACAGACAGTGGTTTGAATCCCGGCATCCCATATGGTACACCCAAACCTGCCAGGGACAATTTTTGAGCGCAGAGCCAGGAGTAACCCGAGTGCCACCAGGTTTGACCCAAAAAAACAAAAAAAAAGGAAGAGAAAGAAAGAAACTTACCTTTGCTTAAGTACATTTTTTCTTTAAAGAATTCACGAGATGTCCCTTTTTGTTTTTTAAAGGAGAACTCTCTTCAGAGGTCGACGACGACGAGATGATGACAGAATTCCAGTATGTATTTGGGGGAAGTGGTTGGGTTTTTTGGGGAAAGGGAATACACGGGCTGTACTCAGGGCTTAGTCCTATCTAATTTGATAACCTACTCATGGATTTAGAAATAGAAAAATATTCTTGGGGCAGGAGGATGCTACACTGGTGTTAATCTTGGCTTCTGCACTTAAGAATCACTCCCAGTGGGCCGGAGAGATAGCATGGAGGCAAGGCATGCCTTGCATGCAGAAGGACGGTGGTTCAAATCCCACATCCCATATGGTCCCCTGAGGCTGCCAGGAGTGATTTCTGAGCGTAGAGCCAGGAGTAATCCCTGAATGCTGCCATGTGTGACCCCCCCCCCCCCCAAAAAAAATATAAAAGAATCACGCCCAGTGTTGTTCAGGGATCCATATGGTGACAGGGATCAAACCTGAGTTTGCTATTTACAAAGCAAATTATTACATGCTGACACAATAGTAAACCCTGAGTGCCACCAGATGTGGCCCAAAACAAACGAACAAAATTTCTTGGGCACAGTTCAGTAAAGTTTCTGTAGCAGTTTTGCTGTTTTACACTCACAAACAGTAAATAAAAATTGTTTTTATTCATGGAGTACATTTTTATGAAGGTCATATTCAGCACCGCTTCTATGGATCTATTCTAGAGTAACTTTCAACTTTGCTTGATTTGCTGTACAGGCCTGACAGTATTGTGCTGGAGGGGTCAGGGGAAGGTGCATGCAATGTGATGATCAGGATTGGATTTAGGCCTCACTCTCACTCTTGCTGCACATGTGTTCTACCACTTGAACCATACCCCTTACTTCAAATGTCTACTGTTTTAAAATAGCTACGATCTTTTAAAATCCTTATTAAATTTTCAAAAAATTGTCATGCTGGAGATCAAACCCAGGACCTTACACATTCAAGGCAAATTCTCTACCTTTGAACTATATATGTCCCCAGCCTCTATACAAACTTTATAATTTGATATTGATTTGTGTTTACCTAACTTCAAATTATTCATGTTTATAAGTTTTGTGGTTCTTGGTAATGTTTGCCTTTTTAAAAAATAGTCTATTAAAAAGTGACTTTTGTTTTTGTTTTTGGGTCACACCTGGCAGCGCTCAGGGGTTACTCCTGGCTCTACGCTCAGAAATTGCTCCTGGCAGGCATAGGGGACCATATAGGACGCTGGGATTAGAACCCTGTCCTTCTGCTTGGGAGGCAAACGCCTTACCTCCATGCTATCTCTCTGGCCCCTTGTTTTTTTGGTTTTTTTGTTTGTTTTTTTTTTTGAGGCCACACACAGTAATGCACAGGGGTTTACTCCTGGTTCTGTGCTCAGGAATGACTCCTGGTGGGTTTAGGAATTAAACCCAGATTAGCAAGGCATAAAGCAGTGCCATTCCCTACATGTAGTACTATCTCTCTAATCCCCACCCCCAACGAAGGAACCTGAAGAATTAAAGTTTCATAATCTTTTTTTTTGGGGGGGGGGCCACACCCGGCGCTGCTCAGGGGTTACTTCTGGCTGTCTGCTCAGAAATAGCTCCTGGCAGGCACGGGGGACCATATGGGACACCGGGATTCGAACCAACCACCTTTGGTCCTGGATCGGCTGCTTGCAAGGCAAACGCCGCTGTGCTCTCTCTCCGGGCCCAAAGTTTCATAATCTTATACTTATCTTTTCCCTCTCCTGTCCTCTGTTCTCCCTTCTCCCTTTCTCTTCCCTCCCCTCCTCTCTCCTTTCCCTGGGTCACATCTCTAGTACTTACAGCTTATTCCTGGCTATTTGTTGGAAAGCCCCTACCAGCTGTACTATTACTTTAACTTCATTATCTTTTCTCTTTTTTCTTCCCTCTTTCCAGTGATTCAGGATTTGATCATGAGATAGGCATGTAATGACCTGTTATGTGTATTCTTCTAGAGACCCCATCCTTCCGCAGCCGAAGCAAAGGCTCCAACACCAAAGTTTGACTTACTAGCCACCAATTTTCCTCCTTTACCTGGAAGTTCTTCAAAAACACCTGGTGAACTTGTTTTGGAAAATAGGATGTCTGATGTTGTTAAAGGTGTCTACAAAGAAAAGGTAATCTTTGAATTCAGTCTTTTACTTGTTTAATTTAGTTTTTGTCTCAGTATTGGTATTTAATGTTTTAATTTCATTTACTATTTATTTAATTCTGTCAGTTTTTAGTCATATACACTTCATCATACTTTGAGAACTGTAAAAGTTGTATAATAGGTCAGGAAAGATTTTTTCAGATCCATGTGTCTGTAACAGTCAGCTCAACAAAATACAAATTGAAGGGCCTAAGTGACAATACAGCAGGTTGGGCATTTGCCTTATATGCAGCTGACTTGGATTCAATCCCCATTATCCCTTATGGTCCCCCAAGCACTGCCAGAGAAACCCCTGAGCATTGCTAGGTTTAGCTCAACCCCCTCAAATATACACTGAGTGGAAAGTGTCATTTCCACCTGAGGTATCTCTGACTTAACCATGGTGGGGTGTGAGGGGGTCAGGGGTACTTTTATACTCTTGGCTCTATGCTCAGTATTCATTCCTGGTAATGGTAAAGGGGGGTGAGCATATTGCAATGCCAGAGATGAACCTGGGTTATTCATATGCATAGCAAGCACCAACTTGCCATTTCTCTGGCTTTAATGTATTCTAAGTTCGTTTAATTTAGTCATTCAAATAATGACTAACCCAACAAATTGGGTTTTCTAGAGTAGCTTTTTCCATATCCTAATTTTCATATGCACAACTTTTAACTACTTTTCTAATCCCTTTTAATTTCTTGAAATGTTGTGTGTGTGTGTGTGTGTTTGTATGCACGCGTGTGCACATGCATGCTTAGAGAAACCATGTGGCGTGTTTGGTATCAAAACTGGGTCTTGACCAACCAGAAGATTACCATAGCTTCTAGGCCTTAATAACACACAGATTGCAAGCTATATTAGACTTTGTGCCAGGGTTTCAATCCTTTACTTAGCCAACATAATATTTATTGGCATCTTTGAACATAGCCTTTTTGAACACAGATAAGCAATATGTATATATTTTTTATTTTAAGAAACTGACTTAAAGAGCTACAAGCAACCCTCTTCATTTTAGTAAGTTTATTAAAATTGAAAAAAGTTAAAAAATTTTAATTATAATTATAAATGTTTAAGAAATTACTAATTAGGGACCGGAGAGATAGCATGGAAGTAAGACTTTTGCCTTTCATGCAGGACGGTGGTTCGAATCCCGGCATCCCATATGGTTCCCCAAGCCTGCCCGGGGCGATTTCTGAGCATAGAGCCAGGAGTAGCCCCTGAGCGCTTCCGGGTGTGACCCAAAAACCAAAAAGAAAAAGAAATTACTAATTAAATTAGAATTTAAGAAATTCACTTAGGGACCCGGAGAGATAGCACAGCGGTGTTTGCCTTGCAAGCAGCCGATCCAGGACCTAAAGTGGTTGGTTCGAATCCCTGTGTCCCGTATGGTCCCCCGTGCATGCCAGGAGCTATTTCTGAGCAGACAGCCAGGAGTAACCCCTGAGCACTGCCGGGTGTGGCCCAAAAACCAAAAAAAAAAAAAAAAAAAAAAAAGAAATTCACTTAGAAATGGCCTTAAACATGGTTGACCTGGATTTGGTCACCCCTTAATCCCCATCATCAAAAAAAGGCAGGTGTATTTGTGGCTGGAGTGATTAATAGTAGAGTAGGTACATTTGCCTTGCCCATCTCAGGTTTGATCACTGGCATCCCTGAACCCACCAGGATTAAATCCTGAGCACAGAGCCAGGAGTAACCTAATTTGTTAGTATTGATTTTACGGTGATATTGTGATTTTATGGTGATAATGCCACCAGCATTATCTCAATTTTCTAGTGTTCATCCTGACTCAGATGGCTTCTGAATTTTTGGTTCTTTTTTTGCTTGTTTTTTTGTTTTTGTTTTTGGGACACACCCAAAGGCATTCAGGGGTTACTCTTGGCTCTGCGCTCAGATGCTGAGAATCAAGAATCAAACTCAGGTTAGTCCTGGGTCATCCACTTCCAAGGCAAATGCCCTGAATTTTTGGTTCTTAACTCATTCTGGACAACATGTTGACTGGCAAGATCAAAAACAACAACAAAAAAATACTCTGCTTATTTGTTTTCAATCCGGAGACTTCTATTCATCCCTAGTTTTCTGTGAAATTTTTTTCTAGTGTATCATGGTATTTTTCTTCACTTCATCCAGAACTCATCCATGCTGGAAAGTTTTACTTTATTGTCTCAAATAAGTTTTCCCCCATCCTATATTATACTTGTTGATGTGGTTACTGGAAATGGCATACATTTTATTGCAGTGCACCAGAGACTTCTGTGATGGCACTAGATTTTCCAGAGGCAGTTTCACCAGGTTGATACTTTGCTAGGGGTCAAACTCCCAATCTAATTAATGCCAGCAAGGTGGTATTACTCTACCACTGAGCCATGGCTCAGATCTCACGAATTCCTCACTTTTCTTCTTTTCTTGAACTCAACTTGATTATAGACACTCTAGGTTGAACCTGATTTTCTGTTTTGGCCTCCGAAATTTTTACCCCTGTGTGTCTATATTTCCTACAAAATTTCCTGTTGCTTTATAAGCCTATTAACATTTTTATTCATCTTAATTTCAAGGATTGCATTTTCCTGCCTCTTCTTCCTTCTTCCTCCTTTTGAGTCAGAATGAACCAAGAGAGCCATGAGCAACCCAGGTTTAACCATGGCACCACATATGGTTCCTGGAGCACTGCACAAGTTCCTATGCTTATTTGGTCTAATTACACTCTCCCCCATTTTCTCCAGAACAAAAGTTAATTAACATCTCTTCCAAACCCTACCTTTTTTTAGAAAATGAAATATTCTCCCCATTGTATCCTAACCCCTTTGTGGTATGAAGCACCCTCTGGAGGGTTGCTTCCCCAGTTTTGGGAAACACTGCTTTTATGCTTCATCAATGATGGCTTCCGTGTACTTGCTGATCATTCCTATACTTGGAGAAGTTCTTATAAAGTTACAGTTTTGAAATATCTTTACTTTTAAGGATAATGAAGAGTTGAGATTAAGTTGCCCAGTGCCTATAGAGGATGAAAATATAGATTGCACCTCTGTCCAGCAGCTCAGTCTGAGTTCTAGTCCTCCATGTACAGCTGACCTTCCTGCATTAAGGTACAAGTTTTTAACTACTTTTTGCTTCTTTTGGGCCATATCCTTTCATGCTTGGGATTTGTTCTTGGCTCTGTACTCAGGGGTCGATCTCACATCCAGAGCATGAGCCTTTGCAGTTCTATGATTGGTTTTATTGTGATTGTGTGCTTTGTTGTTTCTGTAAACTGTACTTAATCTAATGCAATCTCTTCTTTCCTATAGTGCAACCCAGCAAGAAAAAGAGTTAGTTGAAGTTTCCACTGTTCAGGAGGATGTTTTCAACCAAACAGCTATACCAGTTTCTTCCCCAAGTACTGTAAAGCCATCAAGGATAAATACCACTTCACTATGTAATAGTAATATAAGCCCAGCTGTAACTGTGGCTCTCCAGGTAACCTGATGAATTTATATTTTATGTGAGAAAAAAATGATAAATGAGAAATTCTTGTTTTTTGGTTGTTATTATTATTGCCTGGGCCATATTGGCCAGTTCTCAGGACTCATGCCAGAGATTGAACCCAGGCCCTCCTTAATCACACCCACATGGAGCTTTCTTCTTTTTTTTTTTTTTTTTTTTTTTTTTGATTTTTGACATTTATTAGTGGGTTTACACACATGGCTTTTTAAACAATCCAGGCAGGGAGATGGGAAAGAACACAGTTGGAACTCTACCCCTACCTCCATCCACGTGAAGCTTTCTATATCACTTGCACCACATTCCAGCCAGAGAAACTAGATTTTTTTTCTCCCCAATTACCATTTTGTTTTTTGTTTTGTTTTGTTTTGTTTTGTTTTTTCTTTGGGCTACACCCGGTTAAGCTCGGGGGTTACTTCTGACTATGGGCTCTGAAATTGCTCCTGGTTTGGGGAACCATATGGGATGCCGGGGGATCAATCCTTGGTCCATCCTAGATTTATCCCAGACTAGTGCGAGCAAGGCTTGTGCCACCGCTCCGGCCCCATTCCAGTTACCCTTTTTAATATATAACCATTATCCCAGTTTTTGGGGAATATTTTAAATTAGTACTGAAATATCAAAAGAAGCTAAATAAATTTGTTTGATTTTTGTTTTGGGTCACACCTGGCGGCGCCCAGGGGTTACTCTTGGCTCTGCACTCAGAAGCTCCTGGCAGGCTCTGGAAAACCATATGGGATGCTGGGATTCGAACTGCCGCCCGTCCTGGGTAGGCTGTGTGCAAGGCAAATGCCCTACTGCTGTGAAACTAAATAATTTTAAGGTCATGTCATCATGAAAAAATAAGGAAATTTTAGCTGTGTATTTTTTGTTGTCATCGTTGGTACACAGTGCTTCACAGGGCTTACTTCTGGCTCAGTTATCACTTCTGGCAGTGCTTGAGGAATGCTGGGGTTCGAGCTTAGGTTGGCCACATGCAAAACAAACACCCTACCCATCTGTACTATCTGACCCTTGTATGTCATTTCAGTTAGTATAAAGAGACTTTAGGCCTGTGAGATTCTTTTCACATAATATTTAACAAGTTTTTAAAAACTATGTAGGGGGGCTGGAGCAGTGGCATAAGGCCTTGCCCGCACTAGCCTAGGACGGACTGTGATTCGATCTCCTGGTGTCCCATATGGTCCCCCAAGCCAGGAGTGATTTCTGAGCGTTACCCACCCCCCAATAAAATCTATGTAGGGCCACTTGTTTATTTTTTATTTAAATTCCAGAATGATTCTTAAAAATTTAAAAATAATAGAAAGCAGAAGGGAGAGGCCATAGAGATAGGATAGCAGGCAAATGTTTTCCTTTCATGAGTCGATCTGGGTTTGATTTTGATTTCAGGCATCCCCTTTAGTCCTCTGAGCACAATTAGATGTGATCTACTTCTAAAAAAGAAGAAAGGAGGGGAGGGATTGAGGGAACGAGAGAGAAGGAAGGGAGAAAGGGAGAATGGCAGAGCTGAAAGCGAAATTCTATGACAAGATTTTATCTTGTTTGATAATAATGGTAATAGAGTAACAGCTCCATTTTTTTTGAATGTCCTCTATATATTAGAACCTAGTATTTTACAACTTACCTTACCTTTTCCTTTCCCTTTCTTTCTCCTTACTTCCCTGCCTCCCCCATTCCCATCTCCACATACAAGAACTGTGCTGTGGTCCACTCGCACATTTTTATACCGCTTAATGTCTTCCTTTATCAGATGAGTAATTAAGACTTCATTTTAGTCTTCTATTTGTTTATTACTAGATTCCAAGTGTTCTGCTGTGATTTTTGTCTGTTGATTTCTGTCTGTTGATTGATTCTTGTGGAATCCCTCTGAGAAATCTTTATAGTCATAGAAGAGAGTGGAATTATTTTATCAAATGGATAGATCACTGTTGTTATTTTATTCTGGGGCCATTGTGGTGCTTGAGGCTAACTTAATCTACTTCCTTCTTTACGGTTTTAGTATCACTTTTTTAACTATGACCTTAAATTAGAGTTTATCTGTATGGCCCATCTCACCCCAAATATTCCAAGGGGACCATGTATAAAAAATTGTAAATTGAAGGTCATAGCACTAAGAGACAGGGGGCCAATTAATATGTCAGAGTACCACAAGAAAAAAAAATAGGTTGGAAGGGTATCATGGTGCAAAAGCTAAGAACTCAGACCAGTAAATCACGGTGGGTATTATAATAAAAATTAGAAAGACAAAAAAGTTTTAAACTGCACCCCATTCCCCCCAAAATGAAAAGAACTATTGCTCTAACAGTGTTAGTGTTCTTTAACAAAATGCTCAGATGAGATTAATTTTACTGTTTAACCTCTTTAGTCTTTTACTATTTTAAATAAAAATCTTTTAGGGGTTGGAACAATAGCACAGTGGTAGGGTGTTTGCCTTGCACGCTGCTGACCTGGGGTGGCCCTGGATTCGATCCCCAGTATCCCTTATGGTCCCGAGCCTGCCAGGGGCGATTTCTGAGCTTAGAGCCAGGAATAACCCCTGAGCGCTTTGAGTGTACAATAAAATGACTGTATTTTGGAATCACCACAGTACTAAGTTAACAATTATTACATGGACCAGTGTGACTCACATGGTAGAGAATATGCCTTACATGTGCAAGCAAATAGGTTTGATCCCTGGCACCTAATAGTCCTTGAAGCATCACCTGACGTGGGCATTATTTCTGTTTGTTTTTCACTATCTAATGATCAAGCCTATGCTTTCACACATGCAAAGCAAGTCCTCTACCCGTAAGTGCTGAGCTCTTTTTGTTGTTGGGTTTCCAAGACTAGAACGCAGGACTTATACTAGGCAAGCATCCTGCCTTCTGTATTATCACTTTGGCCCCTAAGATTTTACGCAGGTCGTTTTTTGTTTGTTTTACTTTTTTTATACTTTTGAGGGGTCACACCTGGAGACGCTCAGGGGTTACTCCTGGCTATGCACTCAGAAATCACTCCTTGGGGCCGGAGAGATAACATAGAGGCAGGGTGTTTGCCTTGCATGCAGAAGGATGGTGGTTCGAATCCCAGCATCCCATAAAGTCCCCCAAGCCTGCCAGGAGCGATTTCTGAGCATAGAGCCAGGAGTGACTCCTGAGTGCTGCCGGGTGTGACCCAAAAACCAAAAAAAAAAAAAAAAATAGAAAGAAAGAAAAAAAAAATCACTCCTAGCTAGGGGGGGACCACATGGGAAACCAGGGGAGTGAACCGTAGTCCGTCCTAGGCTATCTCCAGCAAGGCAGGAAGGAGCCTTACCACTTGTACCAACACTCTGGCCCCCCTTTTTATACTTTTTAATTTTTAACAGTCTTGACACATGTTGCCTGGGTACATGGTGCCCAAGCACATGTTGCCTGCATCTCCCTCTTCAGATGTATACTTCAATGTTTTCATGCTGATTGTCTACTGGGGCTCTCTCCTCCTTTAGAGGACTCTTGCTCTCCCTCGAGTGCATTACTTTCTTCTTTATGGGAGGTGGAGTTTGTTTGGTTGGTTGGTTGGTTGGTTTTTGGGGCCACACCCATTTGATGCTCAGGGGTTACTCCTGGCTAAGCGTTCAGAAATTGCCCCTGGCTTGTGGGGGGACTATATGGGACGCCAGGGAATCGAACCAAACCGCAGTCCTTCTTGGCTAGCCCTTGCAAGGCAGACACCTTACCTCTAATGCCACCTCACCGGCCCCGGGAATTTGGGTTTTTAGCCATACCCAGTTATTACTGGCTTTGTCTTCAGGAATCACTCCTGGTGGGCTTGGGGAACCCATAGGGTATGCCAGGGATAGAACCCACCCAGGCCAGCCATGTGAAAGGCAAATGCTCTACCCATATATAATTGCTCTGGACCCTACCAATCCTCCCTTTTAAATTACTTTATTTAAAATACTGGTTATAAGGTTTTTCTGTAATACAGTTGTTGTTTGATTTCACCGATACAAAGCTGTTCATGATTGTGTTTCAGTGTACAACACCCTTCACCAGTGCACATTTCTTGCCAACCATGTCCCCAATTTTCCTCCTGCTCTCTCGCTTGCCAGCTTCTTGCCAGACATTCTCTCTCTCTCTCTCTCTCTCTCTCTCTCTCTCTCTCTCTCTCCCCCTCTCCCTCTCTCTCCCTCTCCCTCTCTCTCCCTCTCCCTCTCCTGCTCCTTCTCTCTCTCTCTCTCTCTCTCTCTCTCTCTCTCCCTCTCTCCCTCTCCCTCTCTCTCCTTCTCCTTCTCTCTCTCTCTCTCTCTCTCACTCTCACTCTGTCTCCCCCCTCACACCCCTCTCACTCCCCCCTCCTCTTATCTCTCCCTTCTCTTGTGTCTGTCTCTTCCCCTCTCACTCTCTTCCTGCCCACCCCTCCCTCTGTTATTTTTTTTTTATTCCCGCCTTTGTAATGAGGGATATCAACCCTATCACTTTATCCCCTTACAGCACCCAGTTCTTGTCCAGAGTGATCAGTTCCAACTATCATTGTCATAGTGGTCCCTTCTCTCCCTCACTGTGTGACAAACCCATGGACTGATCTTCCTGGCCCTCATCTCTATTATCTCTAGATACTATTATCAAGCTAGTTTTTTTTTTTTTTATATATCCCACAAGTAAGTGTGATCATTCTATATCTATCCGTTCTACCTCCACTCAGAATTTGCTCAGCATAATTACTTTCTACATCCATGTCTAAGCGAATTTCATGCCATTATTTTTTCTAACAGCTGCTTAAGATTCCACTGTGCAGATGTACCAGATTCTGGCTATTGCAAATAGTGCTGCAACAAATGTAGGAATACAGAGAGCTTTTCTACATTGTGTTTTGGGCTTTTAGGTTATATTCCTAGAAGTGGTATTGCTGAGTCATATGGAAGCACACATTACTTTCTTTTTTATCTTCTCCCTCTCCTTCCTCATTACTTCTGAACGTAACTTGTTTTCACTTTAAGAAAAAAAATGTCTGGAATGATAGTACAGTGGCAAGGCACTTTGCTTTTCACTCTCGTGACCCAGGTTTGATCCCTGACATCCCATATGTTCCCCCATACCTTCCAGAAGTAATTCCTAAGGGAGGAGCCAGGAATAGTCTATGAGCACAGCACTGCTGGGTGAGGACACATGCGCGCACCCTCTCCCTTGCCAAAAAAATGGACAAAAAAATTTAGCTGGCCATAGAAATTGTTACGAGGGTGATTTAAGGTGCTTGTCTTGCATGTGGCTGGCCCCTTTTCAGTTCCCAGTACTGCATATAGTCACTTGAGCACTGATCGTTATGACCCAAGGAGGAAAAGGAAATATCCAAATGTGGGTTTTTTTTTTTTTGGAGGGGTGTTTTGTTTGAGGGAGTGAGGTACTTTGCACCCTGCAGGTGTTCGGGGGCTGCACATGTAATGATAGAGATTGTGTCCAAGGTGCCTGCATGCAAGAGATCTCCAACCCTTTGTAGTCTCTCTTTAGCCTCCAAATGTCTGTTGCCCCCCCCCCTTTTTTTTTTTTTTTTAAGATTAAGCCTTTCTTTGGCTTTGGTTTTGGTTTTGGTTTTTGGGTTCACCCAGCAGCGCTCAAGGGTTACTCCTGGCTCTGCGCTCAGAAATCTCTACTGGCGGGCTCGGGACCATATGGGATGCCGGGATTCGAACCACTGTCCTTCTGCATGCAAGGCAAATGCCTTACCTCCATGCTCTCTCCAGCCCACAGGCCTTTTTTTGTGTACCTGTATACCAGAGGTCAAATTTATGTCTCATGCATGCAAGGCATATGCTTTAATGTTGAGTCGCATTCCACATCCCTAGCCCTGTGCTGATACAGATTAATGCTATTTTTTGTTATTTGTTTTTTAATTGATTTTGGAGCTTCACCTGGTTATGCTCTGGGCTTACTGTTATCTCTGCTTAGAGATCACTCCTCAGGGGCCACTATATGGTAGTGGTGCTGGGGTTAAACTGCAGTCAGCCACATGCATTTACACCATTTCTCTGGTTTCAATATTTTAATAGTTCATTAAGTGAATGCCTGTTGTTCTTTCCTGGAAGGTATCATGCTGGTTTTCTTGTGGTAAACATTGTCCTTTATTATTTAAAGAATATACACTGTGTGTATATGTATATATACATATGTGTGTGTGTCTTTTATCTTCATTTCAAAGGAGCCCCGGAAGTTAAGTTACGCCGAAGTGTGTCAGAAACCCCCTAAAGAGCCACCTCCAGTTCTTGTGCAGCCTCTACGAGAACTTCGCTCCAACGTAGTGTCTCCTACCAAAAGTGAAGAGAATGGAGCTCCTGAGAAGTCCATTGAAAAACCACATGAGAAAACAGAGACAAGGGCTAGTAAAGAATGTTCTGGCTTTCGAGGCAATACCATTCCCAGGGGAGCAGCTGGAAAAATCAGGGAACAGAGACGTCAGTTTGGCCATAGGGCTATACCTCAGGGAATGACTCGACGAAATGGCAAAGAGCAGTATGTGCCACCCAGATCACCAAAGTAAAAAACAAAACAAAACAAAACAAAACAAAGCAAAAACAAAACCTATTCAAAAACCTTTCTTCCCGTTAAACTTGAGCCATTGCTATATTGAACTATTTTGGAGGAGTGGGTGGCTAGGAAACAGGAAATACATCCTTATTTAGGGATATCGAACTTGTGAGCAGTAGATTCTCAAAATTCATCTCTAAAGTGATTTTAAAATGCTGGAGGATTTCAATCAGTATAAATATATATATATACATATGTAAACATATAGAATATAATTTTTCTATTTTTGTTTTTTATTTTAATTTGCAGAAATCTTCTGCCTATAATCAATTTTAAGGGTTCAGATTTAGCTTGGGGAAAAACATTATATGTCCTTCAGTATAGGAGTTGAGGGAGTGAGAGAAAATATTTTTTGAAGAAGCATTTCTGTAAAATTAGAAATTACTTTTTTAAATCTATTTAAAGTTTGGCTTGGAGAATGCCATCTCTGCCTATATGGCCTTGTGTTGGAATGTGGCTGGGTGCCTGTTTGTGTGAGTGTGCAAGAATGAGTGAAGCCAAAACTGTTCTCATGTTAGTAAATGATTTGAAAACTGAATGTAATACTTGAGTAGTATATTTTTCCCAGTTTGAAAATCAGTCTGTGTCCTCGACTTTATTAATACTTCATCTACAAGCTATTAAACAATGATTGTACTTAGAGATGTAACTACCAATCAGTTTGATACTCAAAGAATGGGGGCTAGTAATAATAGTCTTGGATCTGAGCAGATAGGCCAGGTAAACCTCAGAGATTTCAACTGCCCTGTGATTTTCCTCTTCCCTAAAACATACCATTTGGATTGTTTTTGTTTTTGTTTTGTTTTGTTTTCATTGTCACTCTTACGTTCTTTCACTGCATCCCCCAAAACAGAATAACCACCTACCTACAGAATTGTATGTTTCTGTTTTGCCCAGTCTAGTTAAATCTTATAAATGTTATAAATTTCTGAATCGAGCATTTTTCTGTTCCTATGTTTAGAGTTTTAATAGTAGGGCAAACTCACCCTACAGTAACTTATTTATGTTAGTATTGAAGATGAAACATTGTAATTGAGTCCTATAATGTTAAATAGTATAGAAAAAAGGGGGAAAATTGACGCTGAATTTGGGGTACCTTTTTTTCTGTTTACAATATATCACCTCAAAAAGAAGTATAGTTTGGATACACAGACCAGCATATCAAAAGATTTATGAGTTAAGGTGAAAAAGAAAATTAATGCATAAATTAATGCATAAATTTTTGATAAGTTGTAACTCATACAGGCAAGTTTACATGCTGGTGTTTAGAAAATGACTAAAATATTAAAAACCATGTTGCATTAATCTTTTTTCATACTATTTCAGAGTTCTATGTATGGTGGAGTTTTATAGTTTGTACTAGTATTAACTGTCCCTTCTGTTAATAAATTACATATGTACAAATTGAAACTGTAAATTGTGAACACTGGAAAACACCATTGTGACATAGAATAAACATCTTGCTTAGTAATATATTAAAATGAATATAAATGGAAATTAAAATTACATTACTGTGAAACTCATCTTCCAACTCTTAAGCTTTGGAGATTTGCATTAGTATGTTAATTGTTCAGAGCATTGAAAACATTGCACATTTCTGTAAAACCCAGAATCATTTCTTTGTAACTTATTATTCAGCTTGGCAGTTGCTTTAGATTTGGTTAATTGACAACATGATATATTTAAGCATTTTTAAGCTATTCATTTATTCACACTATTTTTTCAAATCATACAAGCTGAAGCATACAATAAAACTACCTGTGCTGAAATTTGGGGAAAATTTAGATCCTTTTAGATTATTAAAATAGTTTTAATGATCATTGAACTACATCTTTGATTAAAGTGCTTACTTGCTTTACTTAGATAATGCTGCAGTTGGTAGAAATGATAAACATGTAAAGTGTTAACACTCTGTGAATGTATTGGATTTAAGAGAATAAACATTTTTTAAAGATCATTTGGTAAGGATTATAAGCTTAATTGTTGCACTTAAAAAGATACATCACTTTTTTTTTTTTAATAATGTCACAGAAGTAGGCTTATATTGTATGCTTGTGTGACTGAAAAGTCTACCGAAATTGTGGGGCCGGAGCGATAGCATAGCGGTAGGGCGTTTGCCTTGCACGCAGCTGGCCCAGGACAGATCTGGGTTCAATCACCGGCATCCCATATGGTCCCCCAATCCAGGAGTGATTTCTGAGCGCATAGCCAGGAGTAACCCCTGAGTATCACTGGGTGTGGCCCTCCCAAAAGAAGTCTACCAAAATTCTAAGATCATTAATGTTACAATTGAAACAAAGAAGAGTTTTCCCTTTTTTGGAGAAAACAAATAAGTTCTTAGTTTTTTACCAAATGTTATTAAAATAGAAATTTTAAAGATACAACTGTTTTATAATTTCTCAAAATCTAGTGTTATTTAATTTACATTATAGTTAATAGATCCTATATTGATGGGACACATAGGAAAGAATAAATTAATGTATGTATATATAATGTTCACAGAATGCATTTAGCATTTATTTTATTACTAAAGATTTGTCTAAATGACCTATGAGTGTGTCGAACTTGGCTTTTTCCCCAGAATTACTCTGATAGGCATTAGGCATTCATTGTAGTTCTGTTATTTATTTGGTTCTTTACATGGAAGCATTTTAATGTCAAGATTTTATCTTCATCCTTATGATTTAGTACTTTCTTGAACTATTGGAAACTAAAAGTAAATACAGAATATTGAGTTTGTTGTACAGCATTCTGCCAGTTCTTACTGTCTGAACAGAGTAAAAGTCACCCAAGGTGACTATGGAGAAAGTACAGAGATACTGCAAAACCTGTTTCCCTTTTCCATCTTGATACGGTTTTCATGATTTTTATGACCTGTCAGTAATCTAGCAACCATACATTGACATTCAAAGAGTGATCCTTCTACATGTTTTTAATTAGCTTTTGGAAGATTCGATCTTTGAGTAATAAGGATTCATTGTTATCCTCTTAAGCTTTTAGTTTGCAATTGATCAAATAAAGTGCAAAACGCATTTTAGCTTCCTAAAATTAAGGTAGTTTCAATATTGTTTCACATTCCTTTTTTTTAAGGAACCAGATTGGCTTTGTAATCGGCTTGATTATGAAGTGTTAGCATCTTCACTAATGCAGATAGTTCTGAAGAAGAAAATAGTAGCTTTTTCTATTTCATGAAAATATTGAACAGGTTCTAGTTTTTTTAAATATGGCCTGGATGTTTTAAGTCTTTCAGCTTCAGTGTCCATGGGTTATATTTAGAAACAATTAACTGTTGGCTATATATATTTTTGGGGTGGTGGAGTTTGGGCCACACCCAGCAGCGCCCAGGCTTCTGGCTCTGCACTTCAAAACTTACTCCTGGAAGGCTCAGAAGATTGTGTGGGTGCTGGGGATCAAATGCCTTACCCGCTGTCCTATTACTCTGGCCACAGGTTTAAAAATACGAATTTTAATAATACCCAATTTTAATAATTTTTAAATACCACTTTTGTTCTTACAGGGAAGATAAAACGTAAAAATGAGTATTGTATTCCTTTTTAAGAGTTTTTATAAAATAATTAGCTATAATGTGTAATGGGGTTTTTATATTTCCTTACAGTTTTATGGCCACTAATTTAATTTTAGGGTTTTTAGTATATGCTAATTTAATCTGAGCTTCCAAGAAGAAATAGATATTTACAGCAGGTAGAGTTCTTACCATGCACAACAGGTTCGATCCCTGGCAGCTCATATGGTTCCTTGATCCTGCCAGGAGTTATTCCTGAATGCAGAGCTAGGAGTACCTGCCCTGAGCATCACTGGGTGTGGCCAAAGAAACAACAGAGAAATACAGACATTTCCATTTCATTAGCTGAATTAGGACTTTGTAAGAAGTTGAAATAGGTTTTCAAAGTATATTATCTTGAGATATACTTAAATGCTTTATGATTTAAAGTTTTAATTGAAAAAATTGAGAACTTTGAATAAATCAATAAGCAGAATATTCCTAAAGGACAACTCATGTCAACAAGCTGTGGATAAAAAATGTTTTATTTTCTGTTTTGCAGCGCAAGGCACCAAATAACATCTAGAAATGTTCACATCAGTTTTTTTGTTGTTGGATGTTTTGGGGTTTGTTTTACAGACTCAACTCAGGTGTCCTTTGAGTGACATATTAAATGTTTGGGACCGGGGTAAGAACCGTTTTCTGGCTTCTATTTTGTCCATGGCTTAGGTTTGTTCCTGTTGTCAAAATTCCCCTCAAACCTTCCCCAATATACAGTGTGACACATGCTCGTACATGTTTAAATGAGTACATTCATGTATTTTTGTCTCAACATTGCCAAGGTGCTATGACGAAGTAACAAAATTAGAAAAAATAAAATTATTTCAAAGCAAATGTGGTTTACTTTTTTCCAGGTGATGCTTATATGGCTATTGTCTTTAAATTAAAGTAATTTTATATTGCTAACTTTTTGTTGTTGTTGTTCTGTTGGTGTTTTGATCCAGCAGTGCTTAGAGCTTACGATAAACAGGGATCACTCTTGGTGGATTCAGGTTGCTGTATGGGATGCATAGGATTGAACTAGGTCAGCTAGGTTCAGGGCAAGCATCCTACTGTTGTTGCTCTGGCCCTTTTGTTAACTTTGTAGTTCTGTCATTCTGGTTCCACTTGGGTGTTTAGGAGATTTGGTTTTGTAGGATATATGATGCTGCATCTGTAAAAGTGAAGAGCTAGACTATTCTGCTTTGAGGTACTGGGATTTTCTTAGTCTTTCAATGTCACTAACAGTTACTGCAGGAAGAAAATGTAGGGCATAGCCTGAATTGATAATACAGGTGCTAGGGAGATTGTACAGTGCTGGTGATCAGATCACAGTCACCTGATTATAAAATATGTGCCTTAAACACTATTTCTTTGGTTCCTAGTTAATTCTTTTATTTGTTTGGCAGTTCTGCCGGCTTATATTTATGGTCTTGCACTCTGGGATCACTCCTGGTGGGTTCAGGACAATATGGGATATCAGGAATCAGTCAGTCAGCCTTCTGTAAGGAAGTGCCTTGCTATACTATCTTTTTGGCCCTCTTGCTCCAATTTAAATATCTCTCTATTGGTTTTATTATTTTGGAAACCGCACTTGGTTGGTGATCTTGTGGGGGTTGATTGGGAAGGGTGCGAGGGGATCAAATCAAAGCATGAACTCAAGCTTATTGGGCTGTCTCTTCCTTTAGAGAAAAACTTATTGAGTTGTGCAAGTTGTCCTTGAAAAACTTTTTAAAGTTATTTTACTGAGAAAGTTAAGTATAAAGAAGAATAAAGGGCCTCTAATGAGCCACTTTAATAACTCAGCCATTTAGTCCAGGCAGCTCAGTGCATTTTGAGCTGTCCCATTAGTGCTTGGGGATCATGCCAAGGAGTCTGACATGCTGATCTCTTTTAATACAAGAATACAGTAGTGAAAATTGGGACCATACAAACTAGGTGCTGGAATGATAGCACATAACCGGTAGGATGCTTGATTTACACACAGCTGACCTGGATTTGATCCTTGTCATCCCACCAGGAATAACTCCTGAGCATCGGTGGGTATGGCCTAAGAAAACAAAACAAAGTTGGGACCAGGAGGCTGTCCGCTATTTGGAAACAGATTGTGTGGGGAATGGTTGGGCTTTTGACCATACACAATGCCAAGACTGAACTGGATCGATCGGTCACATGAAAGTAATCTTAACCTCGATACAATTCCTTTGACCCTTGAGTACTTGATTGCCTGGATTCGATCCTTGACACTACTAGCCTCTGAGCACAGCTATGGCCCCAAAACAATATAACAGGAATGTAGTTTTGTGGTAGAATGCATGCCTCCTGTGAGGACCTGTGTTAGGTTAATGAAACCCTCCTGCTACAAAGAACAAAAGCTGAATCTCTTGCTTTTTTTTTTTTTTTTTTTTTTTGGTGTTTGGCTCACACCTGGCGTTGCTCAAGGGTTACTCCTGGCTATCTGCTCAGAAATATAGCTCCTGGCAGGCATGGGGAACCATATGGGACGTCGGGATTCGAACCAACCACCTAGGTCCTGGATCGGCTGTTTGCGAGGCAAATGCCACTGTGCTCTCTCCGGCTTCTTGACAGCTGATTTCTATGAATGTGACAACCTTTATTACTGAAGAGTATGCTAGAAAATTTTGAAGTGATTCATAACTATTAAGCGACAGTTTTTTAGCTACTGTGATTTTTAGTACTATTAATGATTTGGTTCTATTTATATAAAGTTTCAACCTCCACCAGAATAACCACTTCGATCCATCATTGTCTCCGGGTTCTTTTCCTCAGTTTGCTATCTGTTTTGCCACAGTAAGCTCATGTCTTACATTTGGCCATTTGTTATTTGCTTATCCCACACATGAGATTATCCTGTATCTTCTGACTGCTCAGCATGATGACCTTTTTTTTTGGCGGGGAGGGATACTCAGGGGTTACTTCTGGCTATATGCTCAGAAATCGCTCCTGGCTTAGGACCATATGGGATGCCAGCAGATTGAACCATGGTCCGTCCTAGGTAGCGCATGCAAGGCAAATGCCCTATTGCTTGTGCCACTGCTTCGGCCCCAATAACCTTCCATTTATATCCATCTAGCAGCAAGTTAGTGATTTCTTGTAGTTGAGTAGATTTCCATCATATATATATATATATATATATATATATATATATATATATATATATATATATATATATATATATATATATAATTTGCTTTTAAATTATCTAGGTCCGATGAATGTTTTGTGTTTGGACCGCCCATGGCTGTGCCTGGAGGCAACTCCTGGCTCTTGTGGTTCCCTGTATAAACCCAGGAATCAAACTCAGTGCCTCCCACAAGGTTGAGCTATCCAGCTGAGTTGGGTTTTTTTGGTAGTGGTGGATTGGGGGCCACACCTAGCAGTACTCAGGGCTTACTCCTGGCTCTGTGCTCAGAAGTCACCCTTGGCAGGCTCAGGGACCAAATAGGATACTGGAGATTGGGCCCCAGTGGCCATATGCAAAGCAAATGCCCTACCTGCTGTGCTATCACTCAGCCCCCCTGCTGAGTTTTTTTTTTGTTTGGGGCCACACCCAGTGGGGGACCATATGGGACGCCAGGAATAAAACCCAGGTTCATCCTGGATCAGCCACGTGCAAGGCAAACACCCTACCGCTGCACTATCGCTCCAGTCCCCAGCTGAGATTTTAATAATAGAAACTGGATATTTTAGAATTGTTTTTGTTATTAGTGGTTTGTTTTGTTTTTTGGGTTTCACCCAGCAGCGCTAGGGGTCACTCCTGGCTCTATGCTCAGGTCTCACCCCTGGCAGGCTTGGGGGACCATATGGGATGCCGGGATTCGAGCCACCATTCTGGACGCAAGGCAAACCACCTTACCTCCATGCTATCTCTCTAGCCCCTAGTGGTTCTTATTTTTTTTTTTTTTTTGGTTTTTCGGCCACACCCATTTGATGCTCAGGGATTACTCCTGGCTAAGCGCTCAGAAATTGCCCCTGGCTTGGGGGGACCATATGGGAGGCCGGGGGATCGAACTGCGGTCCTGACCCTTGGCTAGCGCCTGCAAGGCAGACACCTTACCTCTAGTGCCACCTCGCCGCCCCCCCCAGTGGTTCTTAATTTTTCTTTTTTTCTTTAATTTTTTGGGTGAGTCCTGGCTCAAGAGTCACTGGTGGTGCTCTGGGGGCCAAGGATTAAATCCTGGTTGACTGTATACAAAGAGAGTCCCTTCACCCTACTGTACTTATCGCTCCTGCCCCCTTTTGGTGGTTATCATGGAGGCCATTCCATGGTGGTGTGGGGAGAGAATTTCAGTTATAGTGCTCCAGGTCCAAATTTAAGGATCAAATCCAGGCATGTTGCTATCTGCTATCTACCCCCGAGTAACTCATGGTCTAAAATCTAGGTCTTAGTGCTTTATGATCCATCCTTTCTTTCTTTCTTTCTTTCTTTCTTTCTTTCTTTCTTTGGGGGGGGACGGTTTTTGTTTTTTGGCCACACCCGTTTGATGCTCAGGGGTTACTCCTGGCTAAGCGCTCAGAAATTGCCCCTGGCTTGGGGGGACCATATGGGACGCGGGGGGAATCAAACCGCAGCCCTTCCTTGGCTAGCGCTTGCGAGGCAGACACCTTACCTCTAGTGCCACCTCACCGGCCAGGATCCATCCTTCTTCATCCTTCCTGCTCTTTTTTTTTTTTTTTTTTTTACCTTTTGGCCATGCCTGTCTGTACTCAGAATCATACTAGGAACAGCAAATTTGTCTTATGTAATTATTTATTTGGTTTTGGTGCCACACCCAGCAGTGCTTAGAGATTACTTCTGGCTCTTTAGAGGGAAGTTTTGTGACTCTGCATAAATGTTAATATTTTTGAAAGAACGACATTGAAGTTTGGTTGGAATTATTGAATCTGTATATGCATATATCTATATGTATTTTCTTGTATACTCTTCTATTCCCCCATTTTATTTCCCCCCTTTTTAAGTAAAAAAAAATAACAGGTTTTATATGGAGGTACTAAGGAAGGGGAGGAAAAGAATAAGGGAGAGTAAGGGTAATAACACTCAAGAGCACGGGCTTCTCCAAAGGTGGAGAGAGACCTGGTATTCAACCCAGCAGCAAAGTAGCACGGGATACATCTCAGAAGAGGAGATGCAGCTGATATGCGCTCAGGTACCATGTACTCAGCAATACAGTGTCTCTTCTGTTCCTTTCTTCAGGGGGTGGGAGTCACACACACCTGGCTCTGTGCTCAGAAATTGCTCCCGGCAGGCACGGGGGACCATATGGATGCCAGAAATCAAACCACTGTCCGTAGTGGTTTGGCTGCATGCAAGCCAAACTCCCTACCGCTGTGCTATCTCTCAAGCCCCTCATCTATTCCTTTTAATAGTGATATCGGACTGGAGAGATAGCACAGCTGTAGGGCTTTTGCCTTAATATGTGGCCTACCCAGGACAGATCCTGGTTCAATCCTCGACATCCCTGATGGTCCCCTGAGCCTGCCAGGAACAGTTTCTGAGCACAGAGGAGTGAGCCCTGAGCACTGACACTGGGTAGGGTGTGGCCCCAAAACCAAAAGAAATAAATAAAACAATTTTTTTGGTTTTTGGATCACACCCAGCGACAGTCGGATTACTCCTGCACTACGCTCAGAAATCACTCCTTGCAGGCTCAGGGGCCATATGGGAGGGATGCCAGGATTCAAACCACGCTCTGTCCTGAGTTGGCTGCATGCAAGGCAAACCCTTGTACCACTGTGTTATCTCCCCGGTCCCAACAAAATAAATATTTTACATCATTTGTTAAATTGATTCCTAGCTTCTTTATGTTTTGACACTTTTAGGTGCAGTGTTTTTCTTGAGTTCTTTTTCTTCTAGGGTTTTGTTGTTTTTTTCATATATAGAAATTCAACTGTGGACTGGAGCAATAAATTGTCTTGCAAGTGGCCAACCTGGGCTCAATATCTGGTATCCCATATGGTACCTTCAGTGCTGCCAGGAATAATACCTTTGTGCAGAGCCAGGGGAACCTCCCAACTGATTACCTGAGCATCCCCAGATGTGGCCCAAAAAGAACCCAAAATTTTAAAAAATGTAACTTGTTTTTTATGTATTGGTTAATTTATTTATTAAATAATGTATTGGTTAGTTTATTGTATTGGTTAATTTTGTTTGTTTGTTTTTGGGTCACACCCGGCAGTGCTCAGGGGTTACTCCTGGCTCTACACTCAGAAATCACTCCTGGCAGGCTAGGGGGACCATATGGGATGCCAGGATTCGAACCACCGTCCTTCTGCATGAAAGGCAAACACTCTACCTCCATGCTATCTCTCTGGCCCCATATTTTGTTCTATTTTGAGTTCTTGCCATGATTAAATGTTGAAAACATGTCAACAACATGGATAGGGGTCTAAGATAGTGTAGTGGGTAAGGCTCTTCTTGTCTTAAACTCAGCTAACCTACAGTCTTTGCCAGCGTATAAGATGACCCCCTAATTTTGCAGTTAAAACATAGGTTTAGGCCTATATTCACTGTATCAGACAGAACGTTCCTGTGCTGCAACTGTATGTACCACAGTGAGCCAATCACAACAAGCAAAGGTTCAAAGGTTATACTGTAATAGACTTCCTCTCTGACTCTGGCCAATCTGAGCAGGCTTTTGACAGTGTAGATTCGGGTTCAGAACATTGTCTAATTTGCATGCATAAAAAGCCTGTTTGGATTGGCTGAGTTAGAGAGGCGGTCAGAGCAGCCTTGCAGTGATTGGTGCAGGATTGACTTGGAAAATTCGTTTTGTGGCAATATTCAGACAATTTTCGTTTAGCGGCATATTGAAACATTTTTCGGGATATACTCTGCGTATAAGACGACCCCCGATTTCCGTTGACTTTTTTGTTTCAAAAGTCGTCTTATACGCCGGAAAATACGGTAGGTAAGATCCCTGGCACTGCATAAACTCCCAGTACAACCAGGAGTGGCCATGATCCCTGCAAATAAAAGTTGTTTTCTTCTTTGTTTTTGGGCCAGAACAATAGCACTGCAGGTAGGGTGTTTGCCTTGCACGTGGCCAATCCAGGTTGGATCCCCAGCATCCCATATGGTCCCCCAACCCTGCCTAGAGTGATTTCTGAGCGCAGAACCATGAGTAACTCTGAGTGTCACTGGTTGTATCCCCCAAACCAATAATTATTTATTTTGTGGGCAACACTTGGCTGTGTTTAGGGCTTATTCCTGATTCTGCACTCAAGGATCACTTCTAGCAGGCTCAGGTAAACCATAAGGGTGCTGGGGAAGGAACCCAGGTAGGTCACATGCAAGACAAGCACTCTACCTGCTGTACTATCTGCTGCTCCAGCCCAAATAAAATAGTTTTATTTATTTATTTTTGATTTTCAGGCCACACCTGGTGATGTTCACTGGGGTTACTCCTGGCTCTGCTCAGAAATTGCTCCTGGCAGGCTCAGGGGACCATATAGGATGCCATGATATAAACCATCGTCCATCCTGGGTTGGCTGCATGCAAGGCAAATGCCCAACCACACTGTACTATCTCTCCGGCCCCTATGCATCTTTTCTTGAGCCTGCTATTCAAGCCCATGTTCTCCCCTGAACATATATTTGCTTGTTCTTCTCTGTTTTCTTTGCGTATTTCCATTCTGTTGTTGAATACATTTCCTCTATTTCTCTCCTCACATCTTTTTTGTTATTTTGGTTTGGTTTTCTGGGGGCCACAACCAGCAGCACTTGGGTTACTCCTGACTCTGAGCTCAGAAATCACTTCCTGGCAGGCTCTGTGGACCCTAGGATTGAACCTGGGTTGGCATCTCTGTATGGCAAATGCCCTACCCACTGTTTTATTGCTCTGGTCCCTCTTCTCACATCTTTCTCAGCAAGTTTTATTCAATAAAAAGTACCTTTATTTGTTATATATATATCAGTGTATAATTCCCAGCTCTATCTCATTACTTTTTGGTTTGGGGCACAGGAGATCATATGGGATGCTAGGGATTGATTCAGGTCAGCTGTGTGCAAGGTAAACACCATGGCTTCACTGTGTTATCGCTCCAGCCCCTATCTCATGACTTTTTTTTATATTGAATACTTTTTGGTCTTGGAGAGATAGTATAGCAGGTAGGGTGCTTGTACACATCTGACCTGAATTTGATACTAGGCATTCCATATATGATCCCTGAAATTTTTTTTTGTTTTTGGGCCACACCTGGTGACGCTCAAAAATTGCTCCTGGCTTGGGGGACCATATGGTATGCCAAAGGATCAAACCGTAGTCTGTTCTAGGTTAGCGCATGCAAGGAAAATGCCCTACTGCTTGTGCCACTGCTCCGGCTCCACCCTCAATAATTTTTTTTTTTTTGGTTTCTGGGTCACATCCGGCAGCGCTCAGGGGTTACTCCTGACTCTATACTCAGAAATCGTTGCTGGCAAGCTCAGGGGACCATATGGGGTACCAGGATTTGAACCACCATCCTTCTACATACAAAGCAAATGCCCTACCTCCATTCTATCTCTCCAGCCCCAACCCCTGAATAATTCTTGAGACAGAGCCAGCATTGCCAGTGAGATCCTCCCACTCCCCAAACGTTAATTTTTGGCCTGATACAAGTATAGTCACCTGTCTTTTAGTTTACTGTTAGCCAGTATCATTGCTTTCCAACCCATTATTTTAAACCTGTGTTTATTTTGGACATTCACATACTTTTTTTTTTTTTTTTTTGGTTTTTGGGCCACACCCGGTGATGCTCAGGGGTTACTCCTGGTTATGTGCTCAGAAATAGCTCCTGGTCTTTGGGGACCATATAAGATGCTGGGGATCAAACCCAGGTCCATCCTGGCTAAGCTGCATGCAACGATAATGCCCTACCTCTGTGATATTGCTCCAGGCCCATATACATTCTTATAGGCCAAATTTAGTTTGGTTTGTTTCCTAACCCATTAAGGGATAAAAGGATAAGGAATAGTGAATCTCCCCCCACTACAGAAAAATAAGGGCCTTTATCCTTTGCATACTCAGGCTCAAGTGCAAACTTGTAGATCATCTCCCACTACCAAAAATAAAGGCCTTTATCCTGCAAACACTTGGGCTCAGAACAGATTTAGAAACACACAGTGCTACTCCTATACCAACCACTAGTGAACAACCACCTGTACTAACTCCACAGGTGTATCTTGATTCTATTGATATAATTGACAGGCATACTGCTGCTGAATCAGAGGATAAATCACCACAGAGCCCTATTCGGAGTAATTTTGCCAACACAGGCTCAGCACCTTTACAGAGAGTAAATGTCTCATTATAGGAACCCCTTGAAATGGAAGACAGATTGGTTTAAAAGTCATATAAAGGGGCCGGAGAGATAGCATGGAGGTAAGGCATTTGCCTTTTATGTAGAAGGATGGTGGCTTAAATACCAGCATCCCGGGCCCGGAGAGATAGCACAGCGGCGTTTGCCTTGCAAGCAGCTGATCCAGGACCAAAGGTGGTTGGTTCGAACCCAGTTTCCCATATGGTCCCCCGTGCCTGCCAGGAGCTATTTCTGAGCAGACAGCCAGGAGTAACCCCTGAGCGATGTCGGGTGTAACCCAAAAACAAAACAAAAATGTCATATAATGGGGCCAGAGGGTTGGCACAAGCGGTAAGGCATCTATCTGCCTTGCATATGCTAACCTAGGATGGACCATGGTTCAATCCCCCAGCATCCCATATGGATCCCCAAGCCAGGAGCAATTTCTGAGTGCATAGACAGGAGTGACCCCTGAGCGTCATCAGGTGTGCCCCCCCCCCCAAAAAAAAAAGTAATGTAAAGTGGTCAAAGCCATAGCACAGCAGTAAGGCATTTGCCTTGCACACAACCAACACAGGATGGATGGTGGTTCGAATCCCGGCATCCCATATGGTCCCCTGAGCCCACCAGGGAGATTTCTGAGCACAGTGCCAGGAGTAACCACTGAGCACAACTGGGTATGATCCAAAAATAAAATAATGGTAATAATAAAATAAAGTCATAAAAATTACTGTCCTACATCACCATATTGTGTGGAGTTACTAAAATTTTGGTGTCAATAATAAGTTTGGGTTATGCATGATGTAAAAGAAATAGTAAAAATGTGTTTAACTTCACCTCAGCGAGTTCAATGGGATTTGTTTTACATGGAAGGAGTTAAAGCCAAGCTCTTTAGCCCAGAAGGAACTAAAAAACAGGTGGGTGGCAGGGGTGATCCTATCTTATGAACTATTGATGGCTGAAAATCAATATTCAAATGTTCAAGTTCAAGCTGCTTTACCAAAAGAAATTTTAGATCTAGTTAAGGAAAACACGTTATCCTCATGGGTAAAGATTGATTCCATAGGAATATATTCAGGAAATTTTTTAAAAATTACACAGGGCAGGCCCGGAGAGATAGCACAGCGGTGTTTGCCTTGCAAGCAGCCGATCCAGGACCAAAGGTGGTTGGTTCAAATCCCGGTGTCCCATATGGTCCCCCGTGCCTTGCAAGAGCTATTTCTGAGCAGACAGCCAGTAGTAACCCCTGAGCACCGCCGGGTGTGGCCCAAAAAACAACAACAAAAAAAATTACACAGGGCATGGGGCTGGAGTGGTGGTGCAAGCGGTAGGGCATTTGCCTTGCATGTGCTAACCTAGGATGGACTTCAGTTCGATCCACCAGCATCCCATATGGTCCCCCAAGACAGGAGCGATTTTTTAGTGTATAGCCAGGAGTAACCCCTGAGTGTTACTGGGTGTGACCCCAAAACAAACAAAAAGTACAAAGGGCAATATTGAACCATATGTAGAGTTTGTGGGAAGGCTCCAGGACACATTTAAATTGCAAGTGAAAATTCTTGAAAATTCTTGAAAAGAATTTGGCTTACCACAATGCTAATAAAGTTTGTAAATCAGTATTATTGCCTCTGATTGACAAAGCTGATCTGAACGATTTTCTCATAGCCTGTCGTAATGTGCAATATATAACTCAACTCCCATCTCACACAAACCCTGTACAAATTTTTTCCCCCCTATACAAACTTTTACAGTGACTAAAAGCATTATAGCTTCTCCCCAGAGGGGACAAAACACATTCAGGAAACCAGTTTTTGCCCAAAATGCAGTAAAGGGCATCACTAGGCATGAGACTGCCAGACCAAAAACCACTTTGATAACAACCTGGGGCCCAGGCAATTCAAAAGAGATTGTTGATTCCTTTTAAATTCAGTTCCCCAGGGAAACAGATACACAATACAGGGCTTGCCTCAGCCCCCTCAAAACTAGGGGCAAAATGCCTCGACCATAATGCTCCCTGGCCCAGTCCAAGGAAATTCTGCACTGTAAATGATCTGAATCCTGCAACTACAGGAAGCGGCAGTCTGGACATAATATTTCCAGAAGACATCACAATCTACCCAGGACAATGTTCTTATATGTTGAAAACAGGTATTATGGGCCCAATATCCCCAAATACAGTCGTTTGATTTTTGGAAGAAGCAGCCTCATTATCAAGGGGATTTCAGTCATTAGCAGTGTCACTGACTCAGACTCACTGGGAAAAATAATTGTGATTATTAGCGTACCAGTTACTTGGACATTTTTTCTTTTTTCTTTTTCTCTCTCTTTTTTTTTTTTTTTTTTTTTTGGTTTTTGGTTTTTGGGTCAAACCCAGAATTGCTCAGGGGTTACTCCTGGCTCTATGCTCAGAAATTGCCCCTGGCAGGCACAGGGAACCATATGGGATGCTGGGATTCGAACCACCATCCTTCTGCATGAAAAGGAAACGCCTTAACTCCATGCTATCTCTCCGGCCCCCTTTTTCTTTTTTAAAATGTATTTATTTATTTAAAGAAAATGCATCACTAGGGGCTAGAGAGCTAGCATGGAAGTAAGGCATTTGCTTTTCATGCAGAAGGACGGTGGTTTGAATCCCGGTATCCATATGGTCCCCTGTGCCTGCCAGGGGCGATTTCTGAGCAACCCCTGAACGATGCCGGGTGTGACCCAAAAAACCAAAACAAAAAAAAAAAGAAAGAAAAAAAATGCATCACATAGTTGACATAACTGATCATAATACATTTATTTCAGGAAGACCAAAACCAACATGATTAAAAAGAACTAGAAAATTGAAAGAAAAACTATAGAGATAAAAGAGAAAGAAAAGAAGAAAAAGTTCAGTAGCACGTATATTTTTCAAAATTCATCACCAATTAACTCATTAAAACACTAGCAGAACGTTTAGTGAGCTCTTCCTTCGGTTACTTTGACTTTGAAGAAAGGTGCAGGAATAGTTCAGCTCATGATAGTTCCATATGTCAAGAAGGGGAAATCAGATAAGAAAAGAATCGGAGGCTTTGGAAGCACCAATCCGGTGCCATCCACAATCCACTAGTAACTATGATTGTTAAAATAAGGGGTGAATGGGGCCGGGCGGTGGCGCTCGAGGTAAGGTGCCTGCCTTACCTGCGCTAGCCTAGGAGACGGACCGCGGTTCGATCCCCCGGTGTCCCATATGGTCCCCCAAGCCAGGAGCGACTTCTGAGCGCATAGCCAGGAGTAACCCCTGAGCGTCACCGGGTGTGGCCCAAAAACCAAAAAATAAAAAATAAAAAAAAAAAATAAGGGGTGAAAATCCAATGTGGAAACTTCAATTGCAAGGCAAACTTTGGAAGGGTTTCTGGATTCCAGGGCACAGGTTACCGTAATCTCTCAAAATGACTAGCCAGAAAATTGGCCTCTCCAGGAAATCTCGTATTCTTTGGAGAGTGGGAGGATTAAACTCCAGTCTGCTGAGTTATGGTGAGTTAAAGGTCATGGTGTTCAAGGGCCCAGAAAATCAGAGTGCCATAATTAGATCACATGTCAGCCCGTTTTCACCATATCTGTCATGACCTACAAAAACATTGAAAGCAGAATAGTATATCCCACTAACTCCAGAAAAACCGGAATCATCCTCTGATTCAAAAACTCAAAAAATTTTACTAGGGGCCACTGCCGTTAAAGATACAATACAGGGCCCTGAGAGATAGCACAGCGGCGTTTGCCTTGCAAGCAGCCGATTCAGGACCAAAGGTGGTTGGTTTGAATCCAGGTGTCCCATATGGTTCTCCGTGTCTGCCAGGAGCTATTTCTTTCTTTTTTTTTTTTTGGTTTTTGGGCCACACTGGTGGTGCTCAGGGGTTACTCCTGGCTGTCTGCTCAGAAATAGCTCCTAGCAGGCACGGGGGACCATATGGGACACCGGGATTTGAACCAACCACCTTTGGTCCTGGATCGGCTGCTTGCAAGGCAAACACCGCTGTGCTATCTCTCTGGGCCAGGAGCTATTTCTAAGCAGACAGCCAGGAGTAACCTCTGAGCTGCACCGGATGTGACCCAAAACAAACAAACAAAAAAAGATACAATACCGATAAAAATAGATTGAAAGTCTGATGAACCAATATGGATAGGTCAGTGGCCTCTTAAAGCTGTTAAAGATACTGGAAGAATAGTGGATGAACAGTTGAAATTGAGACATGTTGAGACTTCCTTTTCTCAGTGGAATTCACCCATAATTACTATTCAAACAAATCCAGGAAATGGGCACTTTTAATGGATCTTAGAACTGTGAATTTATCCATGATCCCCATGGGCAAACTGCAGACTGGTTTACCTTCACCTATTATTCCAAAAGACTGGCCCCTTGATGATAATAACTGTAAAAGACTGCTTTTACCATATACCCATACACCCAGATGATAGAAAGCATTTTGCATTTTCTGTTTTCTCACAGAACTATACGTAACCAAATAGGCGTTTTCAATGGAAGGTTTTACGTCAGGGGACAGATAATTCCCCAACAATGTGTCAGTTTTTTGTGGATAAGATTTTGAGCTATGTTCATGAAAAGTTCCCTCAGGCTGCCATCTGTCATTACACTGGTGATATTTTATTTATTTATTTTTTACCACTTTATCTACAGCAACTATAATTTTTATTTTTGTACTTATTTTTAATTTTTATTTTGACAAAAGTGGATTACAAATCTTTTACAGTGATTTTTAGGTACATAGTGATATTGAATCAGGGGCACTCCCACCACCAATGTTGTCCTCCCTCCACCCCTGTTCCCAGCATGCATCCCACATTCCCCTCCTTTACCAACCAGATTGCTAGTATAAGTGGTCCCCTCTGTGTCTAGCATGTCTGATCATTTTTTTTTTATTTCTACTTAATGTTCATACAACTGTCTGGTCTTGGTACTCTCCATTATTTCCCCCTCAATTTGTGAGGCGAGATAAGATGGTTCAAATTAGGTGGTTCTGTTTGAAGAAAAGAAAAATAAATAAATAAAATAGGGCAAAAATCAAACAGCAAAAATGGGAGGAGTCCTCTAGAGGCTATCAATATCAGCTTAAGAGAAGAAAGTAAAAATGGGAGAAACCTAACAACAATACTAAAAAAAATTTAAAAAAATCAAACAAAAAACTCGAACAGCGGGCCCGGAGAGATAGCACAGCAGCGTTTGCCTTGCAAGCAGCCGATCCAGGACCAAAGGTGGTTGGTTCGAATCCCGGTGTCCCATAAGGTCCCCTGTGCCTGCCAGGAGCTGTTTCTGAGCAGACAGCCAGAAGTAACCCATGAGCACCGCCGGGTGTGACCCAAAAACCAAAAAAAAAAAAAAAAAAAAAAAAAAAAAAACCTCGAACAGCATCACAGCAATAACGATACCAACCACACAATAACCACAATCCTGAAATTAAAATATAAAAAAAATTTAAAAAATCACACACACACAAAATAAAACCCAAAAAACAAAAACAAAAACAAAAAATCACACACACAAAAAGAAAACCCCCGGGGGGGGGACAAGCAACAAATAACAGCAATAGCAAAACCAAAAAAAAAAAAAGTTAATTTGTGCTTCTCTTTCTCTCTTTTTTTCTTGCATAGGCACAGTAAATATTGGGAAAATTAGAAAGGGAATTCACTTGGCCCAAGAGATACAGGGTTTCTCCACCCTTGAAGTATACTGTCATGGGGATAACTACAGGCTCCATACATGTTCTTTTAGTCTCCCCTTGGTCCTTTGGTGGTGTCTGAAAACTTTCTGCTCCATCGTGGATGATAAAATCCTGCCTCTAGCTAGAGATCTTGGTATTTGCACAGGTCAAAGGATGGAGCCTAGGATGGAATTTTTTTTTTCGGGCCACACCCATTTGATGCTCAGGGGTTACTCCTGGCTAAGTGCTCAGAAATTGCCCCTGGCTTGGGGGGACCATATGGGACACCGGGGGATCGAACTGCGGTCCTTCCTTGGCTAGTGCTTGCAAGGCAGACACCTTACCTCTAGCACCATCTCGCTGGCCCCAGAGTTTTTCTTTATGGTTCTAGGAGTTCTGTTCCATCATTGTTTTTGTTTTTTGTTTTTGTTTTTTGTTTTGTTTTTTTTTCCGGGCCACACCCGTTTGATGCTCAGGGGTTACTCCTAGCTAAACGCTCAGAAATTGCCCCTGGCTTGGGGGGACAATATGGGATGCTGGGGGATCAAACCGCAGTCCTTCCTTGGCTAGAGCTTGCAAGGCAGACACTTTACCTCTAGCGCCGGCCCCATCATCATTGTTTTAATCAGTCTTCTGTAGTTGGTTTTTGCCTCAATCCTAGGATGAAGAATAGAATAGAATCTTTCCTGGCCCGGAGAGAGCACAGCAACGTTTGCCTTGCAAGCAGCCAATCCAGGACCAAAGGTGGTTGGTTCAAATCCCGGAGTCCCATATGGTCCCCCGTGCCTGCCAGGAGCTATTTCTGAGCAGACAGCCAGGAGTAACCCCTGAGCAAAGCCAGGTGTTGCCCAAAAAACAAACAAACAAACAAACAAAAAAAGAATAGAGTCTTTCCTTATATTTCCAGAAGATCTGCTCAGTTGCAGTTGTCTCATTCAGACCTCTGGAGTTAAGATCTTGGTTGTTGTACAGATCATAGACCACGGCTTAGACTAGGGTCTTTTTTTATTGGTCCCAGGATAAATTCTGCCCAGTCATGGTTATCACAGTCAGTCTTCTGTAGATATTGAAGTTGGCTTTTGTACCAATCAAAGAATGACATATCTTCTGAATTCATCTTATCATTAGGAGGTGAGGTAAGACAACCTGCTCTTAGTCCAAGTTGTTGCCATTTCCTCATTATGAGGATGTCATATCAAAACCAGTGCATGTTGGTTTCAGAACAGTATTAAGAATGTCTCAGAGGGTGTTTGGTTCCTGGAGCTGTTGCAGAGAACTGTGTCAGTTCTATGTCTGAGATCTAGGGTTCCATAATCACATGGAGTCTAAATTAGGACCATATGACATATGTTCAAGGTGAGAGGTTCCCCTGTATTGTAAAGTATATGAGTTCCTATCCATAGTAGATAAGAGCTTGCTTCAATACACAAATTTCCGGGGCCGGGTAGGTGGCGCTGGAGGTAAGGTGTCTGCCTTGCAAGCGCTAGCCAAGGAAGGACCGCGGTTCGATCCCCCGGCGTCCCATATGGTCCCCCCAAGCCAGGGGCGATTTCTGAGCACATAGCCAGGAGTAACCCCTGAGCGTCAAACGGGTGTGGCCCAAAAAACCAAAAAAAAAACAAAAAAACAAAAAAAACAAAAAAAAATACACAAATTTCCCTCTTTTTAGTATGCCTTTGCAAGAAGAAATGATGGTATATTATATTGCTGGTGCATTTAGGGGTGAGAGTGTCAAGCTCCATCATCTCTATGCCCTGGTTTTGACCTGAGCTATTATCCTTGGCAAGATTTACTTCTTGTAGATTTTTGTATCAAGCAGAGCCAAAACAGGTGGAGTTAAGAAAGAAGAGAAAACCGAAATGAGACTATATATATACATATATATATATATATATACTCACATATTTATAAAGAAAAAAATAGACTCTAAAAAATAAAGTATAGACCCTAATAAACCAACACCAAGACATATAGTAATCCAAATGGCAAAAAACAAACAAACAAACCAACAACAACAAAACAAAACAAAACAAAACAAAAAACAAAGAGAAGGATGAACTCCTTAAAGCAATAAGGGAGAGAAAAAGAATCTCAAGTACAAAGGAAGGAACATACGAATCAAACCAGATCTCCCTTTTGAAATAACTCAAGCAAGAAGACAGTGATATGACATATTTAAACAACTGAATGAAAGAAACATCCAACCTAGAGTCCAGTACCCAGTAAAACTCTCATTAATATGGGAGGGAGAACTAAAAACATTCTCAGACAAAAAGAACTTGCATTATTTGTGCAAACAAAACCAATTCTAAATTATATACTCAGAGATGAATTACACAATCCAAACCCTCGATTGTAACAACAACCACCCTACACAATACAACTGCACAACAGCTCTTCCTAGCAATAATCTCTTAAATGTCAATGGACTAAACTCTCCCATTAAAGGACATAGTATAGTCTTGGATCAAAAACAAAAATCATATTTCTGTTGCCTGCAAGAAACCCACCTGCAAGTACAGGATAGACACAGGCTCAGAATAAAAGGATGAAAAATCAATTATTCAAGCCAATGGAAGCTCTCAGGGGTTACTCCTGGCTCTATGCTCAGAAATCTCTCCTGGCAGTCTTAGGGGACCATATGGGATGCCGGGATTCAAACCATCAACCTTCTGCATGCAAGACAAACACCATACCTCCATGCTATCTCTCCGGCCTCTGGAACAGTCATTCTTATATCAGACCAAATTGTATTCAAACTCAAGAAAGTGATCAGAGACAACGGGGGTCACTACTTACTGATCAGGGGAATGCTAGATGACCAACTCTGGTCAATATTTATGCATCAAACACAGAGCTAGCAAAATATGTAAGGCATTTGCTCACAAAACTAGAGAAACATATGGAAGGTAATGTGATAGTAGTAGGAGATTTCAATACTCCACTATCATCACTGGACAGATCCAACAGACAGAAAACTAGCAAAGAAATAAGAGCCCTAAATGTTAAATTAGAAGAACTAAGGCTAATAAACTTATATAGCATCCTCTACCCCCAGAAAACAGAATACACATTCTTCTCAAGCGCATATGGAACCTTCTCTAGAATAGATCATGCCTTAGGATATAAATCTAACTTGCATAAAGTTACAAATATAAAGATTATCAGAAGTACCCTATCAGATCACTATGCAGCAAAGATCAAGATTGACTGTAATAAGAAGCTATGGAGAAAATCCAACACCTGGAAAACTAAACAACATGCTGCTCAACAACAGCTGGATCAAAGAGGAACTCAAGGAAGAAATAAAAAGATTCCTTGAGACAAACAATAATGAAGAGACAAATTGTCAAAATCTATGGGACACAGCAAAAGCAGTAATTAGGGGGAATCTTATAGCAATACATGCTTATATCAGGAAAAAAGAAAAGGACAAAATCAACAATTTAAAGGGACATCTTAAGGAGCTGGAAAAACAGCAGCAGAGAAACCCAAACACAACCAGAAGACAAGAAATAATAAAAACCAGAGCAGAAATAAACAACATAGAAACTAAGAAAACAATACAAAAAATCAATGAGACCAGGAGCTGGTTTTTCAAAGGAATAAACAAGATTGACAAACCATTGACAAGACTCACCCAAAAAAGAGGGAAAACATCCAAATAAATAGGATCACAAATGAAAGGGGAGATATTACAACAGAACCCCAAGAAATCCAACACATCATGAGGACTTATTATGAACAACTTTACTGTGTCAGGTTAGAAAATCCAGAAGAAACCGATAGATATCTGGAAAAATATCATCTTCCAAGACTGGATAAGGAGGATGTAGAAAAGCCTAAACAGGCCAATCACATCTGAGGAAATTGAATCAGTAATTAAGAAACTCCCCAAGAACAAAAGTCCAGGTCCAGAAGGGTTTGGGTTTTGTTTGTTTTTTGTTTTCTGTTTTTTTTTTTGTTTTGTTTTTGGTTTTTGGGTCACACCCAGCTGTGCTCAGGGTTACTCCTGGCTCTACGCTCATAAATCGCTCCTGGAAGGCTCAGGGGATCATATGGGATGCCAGGATTCGAACCACCGACCTTCTGCATGGAAGGCAAATGCCTTACCTCAATGCTATCTCTCCGGCTCCAGGTCCAGATGGTTTTACAGGTGAATTCTATCAAACATTCTGAGAAGAATTACTACCACTGATCCACAGACTCTTCTAAACCATTGAAAAGACAGGAATACTTCCTAATTCCTTTTATGAAGCTAATATCACACTCATTCCCAAATATGGCAAAGACACTGCCAAGAAAGAAAACTACAGACCAGGGGCCGGATAGATAGCATGGAGGTAAGGCATTTGCCTTTCATTCAGAAGGACAGTGGTTCGAATCCCAGCATCCCATATAGTCCCCTGTGCCTGCCAGGGGGCGATTTCTGAGCATAGAGCCAGGAGTAACCTCTGAGCACTGCTGGGTGTGACCCAAAAACAAAACAAAACAAAACAAAAGAATAGAAAACTACAGACCAATCTCACTAATAAACATAGATACAAAAATCCTCAACAAAATCTTAGCAAACCGAATTTAGCACTACATCAAAAAGATTATACACCATGACCAAGTGGGTTTTATACCAGGGATGCAAGGATGGTTCAACATACACAAATCAATCAACATCATACACCACATCAACAACAAGAAAGACAAAAATCACATGATTTGGGGGTCGGAGAGATAGCATGAAGGTAAGGCTTTTAGGCTTTTGCCTTTCATGAAGAAGGCCATTGGTTCAAATCCCAGCATCCCACATGGTCCTCCAAGCCTGCCGGGAGCAATTTCTGAGCGTGGAACCAGGAGTAACCCCTGAGCACTGCTGGGTGTGACCCCAAAACAAAACAAAACAAAATCCCATATGATTATATTAATTGATGCAAAGAAGGCATTTGACAAAATTCAAACACCCATTCATGATGAAAACACTCAGCAAAATAGGGCTGGAAGGAACCTTCCTCAAGATAGTTACAGCTATCTATGAAAAGCCCACAGCTAACATTATTCTTTTTTTTTGGGGGGGGGCCACACCCAGCGATGCTCAGGAGTTACTCCTGGCTGTCTGCTCAGAAATAGCTCCTGGCAGGCACGGGGGACCATATGGGACACCGGGATTTGAACCAACCACCTTTGGTCCTGGATCGGCTGCTTGCAAGGCAAACACCACTGTGCTATCTCTCCGGGCCCAGCTAACATTATTCTTTTTTTTTTTTTTTTTTTTTTTTTGGTTTTTTGGGTCACACCCGGCAGTGCTCAGGGGTTACTCCTGGCTCCATGCTCAGAAATTGCTCCTGGCAGGCACGGGGGGACCATATGGGATGCCGGGATTTGAACCGATGACCTTCTGCATGAAAGGCAAACGCCTTACTTCCATGCTATCTCTCCGGCCCCTAACATTATTCTCTTTTTTTTTTTTGGTTTTTGGGCCACACCCGTTTGACGCTCAGGGGTTACTCCTGGCTATGTGCTCAGAAATCGCCCCTGGCTTGGGGGGACCATATGGGACACCGGGGGATCGAACCGCGGTCCTTCCTTGGCTAGCGCTTGCAAGGCAGACACCTTACCTCCAGCGCCACCTACCCGGCCCCCCTAACATTATTCTTTTTTTTTTTTTAACATTATTCTTAATGGCAAAAAAAACTGAAAGCATTTCCACTAAGGTCAGGAACTCTCCATTATCTCCACTTTTATTCAATATAGTTTTGGAAGTTCTAGAAATAGCAATCAGACAAAAGAAGGGAATCAAAGGAATCCAAATAGGGAAAGAGGAACTCAAACTATCTCTTTTTGCAGATGATATGACATATCATATACATCGAAAACCCTAAAGAGTCCACAGTACAACTCCTAGAAACAACCAATACAGCAAAGTGGCTGGCTTCAAAGTCAATACACAAAAGACAGTAGCATTCCTCTCTACAAATAATGAAGTAAAGGAGAAAAAGATTAAGGAGACAATCCCATTTAAAATAGTATTGAAAAATATCAAGTACCTAGTTATTAACCTTACAAGAGAAGTGAAGGACCTATACCATGAAAACTTCAAAGGAATTGGAAGAACATTCCCTGCTCATGGGTAGGTAGACTCAACATAGTCAAAATGACTATCTTACCTAAGCTTCTATATAGATGCAATGCAATCCCTATCCAAATTAAGACATCATTTTTTAAGGATTTAGAACACTCAATCATAAAATTCATCTTGAACTACAAAAGACCCAGGGTAGCCTAATACATACTGAAAAACCAGAAGGTAGGTGGCATCTCTTTACCTAACCTGAAACTTTACTATAAAGCCATAGTGATCAAAACAGCATGGTACTGGAACAGAGTCTCAGATCAGTAGGTTACAAAAGGATATCCAGAGATAAACCCCCAAATATACAGCCAACTAATATTTGACCAAAGAGCCAAAAACTTGAAATGGAACAAAGACAGTCTCTTCAACAAATAGTGTTGAAATAACTGGATAACCACCTGTAAAAAATTAAAAATTCATCCATACCTCACACCTTACACAAAAGTCAACTCAAAATGGATTAAAGACCTTGAAATCAGACCCAAATCCATAAAGTTTATTGAGGAAAAAATAGGCAGAACACTCAAAGACCTATATATCAAAAAAGTCTTTGAGGATAGAATGCCAATGGCAAGAACTCTAGCATCAAATATAAATCAATGGGACTACATCAAACTAAAAAGTTTCTGCATGGCGAAAGAAATCCTAATTTATACTAGAAGACAGTTAACAGAATGGGAAAAAAATTTGTACTCAACACATCAGATAAAGTGTTGTTATCTAGGATATACAAAGCACTCAGAAAGATGAGCTCCAAAAAATCTAATAAAGCCATAGAAAAATGGGGAGAAGAAATGAAGGCACTTCTCTGAGGAAGAACGAAAGATGGCCAACAGACACATGAAAACATGCTCACCTTCACTCATCATTAGGGAAATCCAAATCAAGACAACAATGAGGTGCCACCTTCCACCAGTGAGGATGGCTCACATCAAAAATAACAATCCCTGTTGGCTGGGATGTGGTAAGAAAGGAACTCTCATTCACTACTGGTGGGAATTCCCCCTAGTCCAACTCTTATGGAAAACTGTCTGGAGAGTGCTCAGTAAACTCAGAACTGAGCTGCCATATGACCCAGCATTACCCACAAGTCGGAAAACATTCATCCCAAAGTATGTATGCACTCCATTATTTATCGCAGCACTCAGCACAATAGCCAAGATTTGGAACCAGCCTCTATGTCCAACAACAGATAAGTGGATCATGAAGATGTGGTATTTATACACAATCGAATACTACATAGCAGTTAGAAATGATACAATCGCAGACTTTGCAGGAACATGGATGTATCTACAAAATACTGTGTCAAATGAAGTGGGCCAGAAGATGAAGGATAAACACAGAATGATAGCACTTTTCTGAGGTACTTAGAATATACACCATATGTACATTTAATACTCCAGGAACAAAGACAAAGGTCTAATAGGGTAGAAACTCCAAGAGAGCAAGCAGGTATGTAATCAGCCTTTTACTGCAAAGGCCTATATAATGTCTTAAGGATCTTATACAGGGTTACAGGTGAGAATATGATTGGAAGCCAGAGGGTCCAGCAGAAGCTTTTCATAACAATGTGTTTTAATGTCTTAATATTACTAGATTTAAAATAACCTCTCAGCTTCTCTGTCCACAGGGGTTCTTGGATACAAAGGGTGGATACCCTAATTTGATACCTCAGTGCTCAGTCATTCTAGATAACATATTAAGTTTGCAATATAAAAATGTCTAGATAAAACACTCCAATATACCCTTTTTCTCTGGTTTATAGCCTCTATTAGGACCTAAAGCATGTCACCATCCAGACCACTGAAACAATCAACTGTGAACCACAGACTTATATAACAGGACCTACTACTCATTGAACATCTTTGGGCAAATTAACATTTTCTTTCTCTCACCTTTCTTTTCTCTTCTCACTACTTTTTTATTTCTCCCCCTTTCTTCTTCACCTCTTCTTCCTCATCATTATCTTGATTTATTAATTTTTAATCTTATTTTACTATATTTACCTATTTTTCTGTTCTCTTATCTTTTGCTCCTTCTTCCTCTTTTTCTTAAGCTATACCTAAGCTAATTATGTATCTTTATTCAACCAGTCCTAAGAGCTCAGACCTACTATTAGGGTCAGACCTCTAACAACAGCTTAAGAACAGATCAGCATTATATGTTTTTATGTAGGCATTAGTACATAGAGAGAGGACTCCTCTATGAGAGCTAAATGTAAATTGTAAATAACCCATGCCTATAATGTATATAGCCCCTCCTATACACTATCCCTCCTCCCCACCTTCAGAAATCCTACTATCCCCTCACCCTACATTTCCAATCCGATATCCCACCTTATTAACGCTTTTAACCCTCAGTTCTTAACCCATTAGGTCTAAAGACCAACCTCCTGCCCAATAAGCCATCACCAGATCCCAAGTGAATGGACACCCACCCAGCCTCACATCTCATCCCCCACCAAGAATCTACAACCAACACCCCTGCTAACTCATGCTCTTTGGCCCTCCTCACCCCCCCAAATATGGACTGTTGCTTGATACCGAACTCAGCTCCAGAGGTTACCTAGTGCAGTGGTGGGCAATCCTTTTTTTCAACTGAGCCAAATCTTGCCAAAACCACAATTGAAATTTATTTTGAGAGCCACATTTTTTTTTTTTTTTTGGTTTTTTGGGCCACACCCGGCGATGCTCAGGAGTTACTCCTGGCTGTCTGCTCAGAAATAGCTCCTGGCAGGCACGGGGGACCATATGGGACACCGGGATTTGAACCAACCACCTTTGGTCCTGGATTGGCTGCTTGCAAGGCAAACGCCGCTGTGCTATCTCTCCGGGCCCGAGAGCCACATTTTTAAAACCGAAAATACATAGGATGGTACACTGTTTTTAGTTTCAATTGAGACTATTTTGTATGCAAGTATCCACATAGGTCGGGAGGATACAAATAACACAACTAATAAAACAAAAACTTTAGAATGATATTTATTGATAGTGTTAAATTCCATAAAATTTGCCTTACAATGTAGAGAAAATTACATCCTGACAATGACTGACAAAGTCACAAACACTAATGTAAACATTGGCCTTGCATTTCCTTGGATAGTTTGAGTAAGTCAGGTTTGTATGTTGTTTTTAATTTTAGGTTTTCATCGATGAGACAATTTCTCAATTTACTCTTAATAAGATTCATGCTTGAAAATGATTGTCCACATAAATATGTAGACCTGAACAAGGAAAGAACAACAAACGCTAGCTTTTTTAGTTGATTCTGTGAGTCAGGAATACTATTCCAGGTGTTAAAAATCAACATATCTTCCTTCTCCAGGTCTTTCAAAGCAGACCACTTGTGCTGTGAACTAAGTTCACATTTGTGTTTCTCCACTCTTTCTAAATTAGCACAAAGACACTCAAATTTAGAGCTCCACAGTTCTTTGTTTTTTTTAAACCCAGCAATTGCATTTCAAAGTTGCCAAGTCGATATTAAAGGGAGAAAAATTTAATTCCGTTACAGTGGCATCCAGAGGTTTTTAAACAAAGGCCACCGTCGCTTTGCTGTTTCTGAAACCCTGAAACCTCTTGAGAAAAGCTTCCCTCATATTTAAAAGTGCTGTTTTAAAATAGGTAATGTCAATATCAGAATTATTTTCTTGGCGATGTTTCAACAGGCTTGGAAAGTGAATCAAAGTTTCTCTGTCAAAATCTTGAGCAAAAACAGGTAGTTTGTTTTCTTTTTCTTTGTTTTTTTGTTTTTGGGCCACACCCGGCGATGCTCAGGGGTTACTCCTGGCTGTCTGCTCAGAAATAGCTCCTGGCAGGCACGGGGGACCATATGGGACACCGGGACTCGAACCAACCACCTTTGGTCCTGGATCGGCTGCTTGCAAGGCAAACGCCGCTGTGCTATCTCTCCGGGCCCAGGTAGTTTGTTTTCAAACAAAATAACTTCTTCTAACATCAAAAAAAAAAATGTGGGGGCCAGCGAGGTGGCACTAGAGGTAAGGTGTCTGCCTTGCAAGCTCTAGCCAAGGAAGGACTGCGGTTCAACCCCCGGCATCCCATATGGTCCCCCCAAGCCAGGGGCGATTTCTGAGCACTTAGCCAGGAGCATCAAACAGGTGTGGCCCGAAAAACCAAAAAAAAAAAAAGAAAAAGAAAAAAAAAGAAAAATTGTGTTTCCTTTCCCCCGTAGTTTATGATTAAGCTGATTTAGATGTGAAGTAACATCCACCATGAAGTAGTTTTTGAATCCACTTATCGTTTGTTAATTTTGGATAGCGAACACCTTCTTCTGAGGGCAGCAGACAGAGAGAGGATGTTGCGGCACCACACCGAAAGTCATGTCCCCCCATACCATATGACCCGACTGGAGCTGTGTGGAGCCGGCCACCGGGGTTGCACACAGGGCGCGCACTGACAGAAGCTAGGAGCAGCGTCCTGACTCCTGGAGTGGCTGCCCGGTACACAGAAGAGCCGCATTAAAAAGTGTAAAGAGGGCCGGGCGGTGGCGCTGAAGGTAAGGTGCCTGCCTTGCCTGCGCTAGCCTTGGACGGACCGCGGTTCGATCCCCCGGTGTCCCATATGGTCCCCCAAGCCAGGAGCAACTTCTGAGCACATAGCCAGGAGTAACCCCTGAGCGTTACTGGGTGTGGCCCAAAAACCCAAAAAAAAAAAAAAAAAGTGTAAAGAGCCACATGTGGCTCACGAGCCTTGTCTTACGACCACTGACCTAGTGCAAGAACTCTACCCAAGTCCTTTCTGCCACAAATCATTTCTCAATCTCAACAAGACCAGGGTGTGTGATAAAAATGTACTCTGGATTTCACTCCCCACAAGAAAATCTCAAAAGACAATGGGGAAGCCTATATTTCCTTTATAAGTTTAAGACCTATATAATACTACCTCTTAACCTGTTTATCCCCAAATGTAAGGTAGTCTCCTGCATCTCTTTGTTCCTTTAATATTTTTTAACTTATATTTATTTTTTCTTTATAAATATGATGATATTTTAGTTTTGTTTAGTTTTTGTTTTTTAGGTCACACATGGCAGCACTCAGGGGTTACTACTGGCATTACGCTCAGAAATCACTCCTGGCAGGCTTGGGGAATTATGTTGATATCTTATTAACAATGAACAATGAGACAGATTTACAGAATTTGTACTCTTTTGCTACTGGCTGTTTACAAGCATTAGGACTAAAAATAGTGCCAGAAGAAATACAGATTATGCCACTTTATCAATATTTGGGCTTCACTCTAGACTGAACTTCTAATGCCCAAAAAAGATTTCCATTAATCAAAAAAACCCTCAGAACACTTACCGATTTCCAAAAACTTTTAGGTGATATTAATTGGGTTCTTCCTGCACTTGGAATTCCTAACTCAGAAACAACTAATCTCTTTTAAATTCTGGAGGGAGATGATGCCTCAAATAGCCTGCGGCATTTAATACCTGCACACAGAAAGAATTGGACTTTTTCTTGCATAGACTTCAAAAACACTATCTTAAAAAAAAAAAAAAAACCCCAAAACAAAAAACCCTATCTTTCCAGATTTGTACCTGCAGAAAAGGTGGTTCTTTTGATCTTCCCAACAAAAGAATCCCCCACAGCTGCACTTACTCAAGTATCAGGACCTTTGGAATGGGTTTATTTACATAATAATCTCTATTTAGTCCTATTTAGAACTGATTCAGAGTTGATTATTAAAGCAAGGCTCAGCACAGTTTCTCTGCTGGGTTTTGACCCAGAACAATTGTTTTACCTATACCAAAAATAAAGATTGAATTCATCCTGCCTCTTAATGTATATCTTCAAAGAACTCTGACTTTTCAGGAGAAATCTCTTCTCATTATACAGCAGGAAAGGCTTGGAACTTTTTGTTTTGTTTTGTTTTGTTTTTGGGGGGGGCACACCCAGCAGTGCTCAGGGGTTACTCCTGGCTGTCTGCTCAGAAATAGCTCCTGGCAGGCACGGGAGACCATATGGGATGCCGGGATTCGAACCAACCACCTTGGGTCCTGGATCGGCTGCTTGCAAGGCAAACACCGCTGTGCTATCTCTCCGGGCCCCTAAGAGAGATTTTTTGAAGAAAACACATATATAGAAACTGCCACCAGAACTGATAATACATTTGGAACGCTTTGCTTTTGATGGCAAGCAAATTAAAAAGCTGCACACCTATGTGGATTTTTCTTTAGAAGACCTTAATTTAGCAAAATTAGCCCCTGAGTATAAAGACAATATTGAGAATTACAACTTATCATCAGTTTCAAACCATTATGGTAAAGTTTACTACAGACACTGTACATCATATTGTAAAATTGCTGCAAGACAACATTGGATCAATTTTGATGACAAGAAGATCAAAAAAAGCCCGAACATGTCAGTGAAATCCACAGCAGCATACACTCTTTTTTACACTGTTCAGAGACCTACAATGAATGATGTTATTTTTTCCCAACTAATCATTTCCCTTCTTTTTCATTTTTTACTAATGCTCTATGGTTTTTTCCCACAGGCATGATTGTAGAAAGGGTTTGAAAACGCTGGTACCTGCTTCATTCTTATGGTGAATTTTGTCTTGCTTTCATTACTCTCCAAGATAGTAGCTACTTATAAATTTTACATAATCATATTCTTTTTTTTACACAGGGATTTTCAAAAAAAGAAGACTTCTGCATTTATTGTCTCTCTGTATCATTTTGTTAAGGTATATTTCTCTAATGAGTTTTTAGTTTTATATTCTAATACTACTGCTTTATTTTCCTCAGTTTAGTCCACAGGATGGAATTTGAACGCATAATTTTGGCAAGATGATACTTTTTGACGCCCTTTTCAGTGCTCCTTATCTTTGCTCTATATATTATAGAGTTACTGTTCACTATTTGTAGTAGAGTTCTCCATGTATTGTATATGTAATTCTCTTTCAGATCTTCTCTACTCAACATTTGGAAGAAATTTTTGTGAGTTTGAAGTTTTTCTCCTCTCTATGTTGCCAGCTATTATGTTTTGAAGCACTTTTTACCATTTCAGCTGATTTTTCTTTTGCTTCATTTTCAATCCATTCCATCAGATTTTTGGTTAACCTATTGTATGAATGTGAGTGTGTGTGTATGGCGGCCACCTCTATTTTAATGTTTGTCCGTATTATATGGAATGTCTGTCCATATTATATTTAGCCTTTCCTTCTTGTATATGACCATTTCTTTTTCCTGGGAAGGTGATGCCACTGCTGCCACAGTGGTCGTGCTGGTGTCTATGGTACCCACCCAATATAAGTTTGTAGGATCTATATAAATCAACCCAACTGAACTTGCTACAGATAACCCACTGCATGGAAAGCAGGAATCAGGCAGCACCATTAGCATGTGAACTGCTCATGATCCTCTTTGTGGTTCATTCTACATGAAGGTCTCCTGTTCTATGTAATCATTATGGCTGCTGCTGCTATCGAAGTTACTTGAACTGTAAATCATCCTCAAAGAAGAAGGCGGGCACACTGTTGTTGCTGATGTGTTCTTGGTGGTCAATTTCTTCTACTTCAGTTAAAAATAGTCTACTGTTTACAACTGGTTTTAGCTATTGAGAGATCTTCAGATCTCGGACATTCTTAATCTGTGATGCTGTGAGCCATTTTTCCAGACTGTGTTGCAGACTGCATTTGGGATCTAGAATTTATCTACTCTCCTCAGATTATCTAAAAAAACTTAGGTGAGGGGCCGGAGAGATAGCATAAAAGTAAGGCATTTGCCTTTCATGCAGAAGGTCATTGGTTCGAATCCCGGCATCCCATATGGTCCCCCGAGCCTACCAAGAGTGATTTCTGAGCCTGGAATCAGGAGTAACCCCTGAGCGCTGCAGGGTGTGACCCAAAAAAACCAATATATATAGATATAGATATAGATATAGATATAGATATAGATATAGATATATAGATATATGTGTATACACACACACAGAAACTTAGGGGATATGTATAACCTCTTTGTATACTTCTTTTTTTTTCTTTTTTTGTTTTGTTTTGTTTTGTTTTCCGGCCCCTTTATATACTTCTTAAGTGCATCTCTTTAACATGTATATGCTTGAAGGCCACAGTGGTGGTGCAGCATTAGGGCTTTTGCCTTGCATATGCTAACCTAGGACAGACCATGGTTTGATCCCCCCGGCATCCCATCTGGTCCCCAAGCCAGGAGCGATTTCTGAGCGCATAGCCAGGAGTAACCACTGAGCATCACTGGGTGTGACCCAAAACCAAAAAAAAAATCCAAAAAAACATGTATATGCTCTATGGTATATTATGATTTTCCTTTTTATTTTTATATGCTAGTAGAAATTCTTAGAAAAGAGTAAAGATGGTACCTATGAAGTCGTTTTGTGCTTTTGATAGAGCCAGGATAGGATCTGTTGGTTTATTATCTTTTCTATAGACCGCAATAGTATCCTATGGAACTATTTCTTTTGCATAGGTGCATTAAAATAGAAAATATTAGGGCCAGAGAGATAGCATGGAGGTAAGGCATTTGCCTTACATGCAGAAGGACAGTGGTTCGAATTCCAGCATCCCATATGGTCCCCTGAGCCTGCCAGGAGCGATTTCTGATTTCTGAGCATAGAGCTTGGAGTCACCCCTGAAAGCTGCCGGTCATGACCCAAAAACAAAAACAAAAAGTTAATAAAAAATTGGAAAATATTAGAAACCAAGAGGAGTTATTATTCATTAGGGATGAAGACTCAATAATTTCCTACCACGGGGGCACTCCACTCTAAACATTTACCTTGGTGACTTGACTTGAACATCATTCATTTACTCCTGAACCTTGGGTTCTCTGCACCTATTCTTTTTTTGTTTGTTTTTTTTGGGGGGCCACATCCATTTGATGCTCAGGGGTTACTCCTGGCTAAGCGCTCAGAAATTGCCCCTGGTTTGGGGGGACCATATGGGACGCTGGGAGATTGAACCGTGGTCCTTCCTTGGCTAGCGCTTGCAAGGCAGACACCTTACCTCTAGTGCCACCTCACCAGCCCCTCTCTGCACCTATTCTAGGAATCAACCATCTACCAGTACAAGACCCAGGACTGGAACCAACTAGCCACAGTCTGGTCTTTACTCTCTATACCTATAAAAGTTCTGGAAATCAAATTCTATCCCAACCCTGAAGAGGGTTGAGACAGACCCACTTCTAACAGAACATTCCCACAGAGGATGAGAGACTCAAAATAACACCTTATGGCTCAATCTGTGTTTGAGAAGAAAATTTCCAAGGACCTTGAAGAAAAACTAAAGGGTTAGACAGTACTGTGCCTGGAGCCTGCAGATGGCACAAAGGCAGGATAGGAATGTATCCTGTATCGTATATACTTTGTGGGAATGTATACCCTGTTTTTAGGCCAAAAAGTTTTGGGATTTTGTTTTGTTTTGTTTGGGCCATACCTGGTGACACTCAGGGGTAACTCCTGGCTATGCACTCAGAAATTGCTTCTGGCTTGGGGGGCCATATGGGACACCAGTGGATTGAACTGTGGTCTGTCCTAGATTAACATGTGCAAGGCAGATGACCTACTGCTTGAGCCACTGCTCTGGCCCTCCAAAAGAGTTTATTTTTATTATGTTTTCCAAACTTTTTCTGCACCTATGCAAAATATTGCCAACCTTTATCTTTAGAAGCATATGCCATAATCTTAAAATCATGAGATATGAATTATTTTGTTTGCCCTATAAGACAAATAGGGGGTTGGGTCACTGATTTTTTTTTGGGGGGGGCAGAGAGATAGCACAGCGATGTTTGCCTTGCAAGCAGCCGACCCAGGACCTAAGGTGGGTTGGTTTGAATCCCGGTGTCCCATATGGTCCCCCATGCCTGCCAGGAGCTATTTCTGAGCAGATAGCCAGGAGTAACCCTTGAGCACCGCCAGGTGTGGCCCAAAAACAAAACAAACAAACAAAAAAACTAATCTTTTTTTTTTTTGAAAAGGAGCAAGGAATCTTTATTCTATAACACTCCAAGTTTTACTAATTTTACAAATTTGGACAACTATTTTTTATGCTCACTACACATTTTATTGACACAGTGAAATAGGCAGGTTTGGTATTTTCATTTTACTGACAGGAAAATTGAGATTCATAAAAGAACCATAGTTTTCCTAATGGCAGACTGATATTCTACTCTGTGAATATAGATAGATAATATAGATAATTTTTTTTTGTATTTTTACTTCAAATTTATGTTTTATTTAACTCTGATAATAATAAATACCCAAACTATTTTCACCCAAAATATTTTGAATGTTTCCTGAAATGTTTTCTAGAAGTTGTTTGTTTTGGTTTGTATTTTGTATTTTCCCAGTTAATAGGGTATTTATTTGACTTATTTTTTTTTCTAGTAAAAATATTTATGTCTCACATTTTTTTTTTGTACAAGTACAAACAATTTTAACCAATGGGAGCATAAACACATTTTTGATGGCGGGAAGGATAAAGAGGAACCTGGCAGGATGGGGGGGAGGGGAAGCAAATTCTTAAACAAATAGCTAATTGATATTTACGCAAATACCATTATTTGTTTAGCCTATTTTCCATTTAGATCTATCTTTTGTGCAAGCAATAAGGATCATAATTTAAACTTTACAAAAACATATCTATAACTACATGCTTGAGAGCAGTTACAAAAACAGGTTCCATGGAAAGGTTAAGGAATCTGGTTAAGCCAGATTCTTTGTGCTGAGCTAAATTTATTTGCAGAGTTTTCTGTTGGTTCGGGGCTATGCAAACTTTTGTGGCTTGAATCAGGCAGGCAGTGGAAAATTCATTCAGAGTTCCTTTGATATGTGGGGTGCTCGGTCTCCCACATCTCCCCCTGTTTAGTATACAATATGGAAGGGACAGACGTGTCTCGGTGGACTGGCCACACTGGGTGAAGAGGTGTGGGGCTTCCAGTCACCGCATCTGCTACCCTTGAGTCAGTCGTTTTGTTTTTGGGTCACACCGGCAGTGCTCAGAAGTTAATTTTTTTTGTTGTTGTTGTTTTTGGGCCACACCCATTTGACGCTCAGGGGTTACTCCTGGCTATGCACTCAGAAATCGCCCCCTGGCTTGCGGGGACCATATGGGACGCTGGGGGATCTATGCTAGCGCTTGCAAGGCAGACACCTTACCTTTAGCGCTAACTTCCCGGCCCCAGGGGTTACTCTTGCATGAGCTCAGAAATTGCTCCTGGCAGATTCAGAGGTCCATATGGGATGCCAGGATTCAAACCATCATCCTTTTGCATACAAGGCAAACACCTTACCTTCATGCCATCTCTCCGGCCCCTAGGTTACTGATCTTACCCTAATCAATAATTGTACTCCACCCTAGGGTGTGATCTGGTGATAGTATATTGGATTATTCCTAATTTGGTATTCTTCTTATACCCTAGGGTGGAACTTCATTCTTGTTAATAAAATCAGGGGTCTGAGGAAGGCAGGAGCTCATTCTTCAGTCTTCTTCCACTGAGCTGCATTCCATCATAGAAGCAGAAAGTTTGAGTGGTTTGAATTCCTTGCTTGAGCACTAAATTTCCTGAACCATTCTTGTACCTCTTCACTTATTTCCTGTGGATCTCTACAACTGGAACTGTTCCCTCTATTCTAATTGGACAGGGGAATGGGAACTGCCTTTCCTGTCTGGGAGCTCAGTGGGAATCAAACCTCAACTAATCTCCTAGAGAACATGACTCTTTAGAGTCAACCCCTTTTGTGGTGCTTATACATAGTTGGCCAAAGGTCACTTGTGCCACTAGAGCTGCCAGGCTCACACAGCAAAATGATCAGAATTATGCTCAGGGCCGGAGAGATAGCATGGAGATAAGGCATTTGCCTTGCATGCAGAAGGATGGTGGTTCGAATCCCAGCATCCCATATGGTCCCCCAAGCCTGTGAGGAGTGATTTCTGAGTGTGAAGCCAGGAGTAACCCCTGAGCACTGCCAGGCGTGACCCAAAAACCAAAAAAAAAAAAAATTATGCTCAGCACATGTAATGAAACAGGAGATTTGAACTTATGACCACATGTATGCAAGGCACATGCACTAAAATCACTGAAGTATTCTTCCAAACACCAACCTTTAACAAGAAAAAGTTCTTTATAATCTCCAGGGCATTTACTAAGAAAACAGAAACAATGTAAGAGCAGTAGTGCAGTGGGTTCACTACTGCATGCTCCTCACCCAGTTTAGATCCCTGGCACCCCATATGTTTGTTCCACTGAACCCAACAAGAGTGGTCCTTGAGTGAAGAACCAGGAGTAACTTAGCACTGCCAGGTGTGATCTCAAAATCAAACCAAAACAAAACAAAATTGAAACAATAAAATAGCAAGAAAATTAAAGTGTCATTATAGAAAGTATTTCACACAAAGAAAACAGTAAGGAATTGGAAAATAAAAATGATATAGGAAAAAAGAAATATAAAATCCAATAGATATACACATAATTACATTTAAAGTAATTGGGGCAGGGGCCAGAGCAATAGCACAGCAGGTAAGGCATTTGCCTTGAACGCAGCTGACAGAGGTTCTATTCCCATATGGTCCTCTCAGCTTGCTTAGAGTGATTTCTGAGCGCAAAGCCAGGAGTAACCAAAGTGCCAAAGGTTTGGCCCAAAAACAATAAACAAATACAGTAAATGGAGCAAACACCTCAAAGGGTAGAGATGGTCAGAATAATTATTAAAACATGATCCAAGGGAACCAGAGCGATACAGTGGGTAGGGCATTTGCCTTGCACATGACCAACCCAGGTTCAATCTGCAGCATCCCATATGATCCTCTGAGCCTGCCAGGAGCAATTTATGAGCATAGAACCAGGAGTAATCCAGAGTGCCACCAGGTGTCCCCCCCACCATCCCCACAAAAAAAAAATTAGGAACCAGAGACATAGTTCACAAGCTAAACTGGAGCACATGGTTTGCATATAGGAGGACTATGTTCAATTCCCAGTGTCATTTGATACCCTAAGCACCACCTGAGCAACCCTTGAGCACAGTTATCATTGAGAACTAACTGGGTGTGACACAGAAACCATTGGGATAAACAAATGAAATTATTGGGATAGGGGCCAGAGAGATAGCATTGGAGGTAAGGCGTTTGCCTTGCATGCAGAAGGATGGTGGTTCAAATCCCGGCATCCCATATGGTCCCCCGAACCTGCCAGGAGCGATTTCTGAGCATAAAGCCAGGAGTAATCCCTGAGCGTTGCCGAGTGTGACCCAATAACCAAAAAAACAAACAACCCCCCCCCCCAAAAAAAAACTATTGGGATAAAGAGAATATCTGAAAGATTTTAGAGGAAAATTGTTTATCTATGAATAGAAATACCAGTATCAGAGAGATGCTTAACAGACTGGAGCATATGCTTTTCATGTAGGAGGGTTTGATTTTTGGCACTGAATATAATTCTCTGATTATATATATATATATATATATATAGAGAGAGAGAGAGAGAGAGAGAGAATATAATTCTCTGATTACCCTTGAGCACCAATGGGTGTGGCACCAAAAATTTATATCCAGGAATAGAAATCCCAGATGAAGGTATGGAGTTATATAGCACATGTAAAGAGTTTGCCTTGCATGCTGTTGATCAGGGATGAACCAGGTTTGATCCCTGCCATCCCTTATGGTCCCCTTAGCTTGCCAGGAGTGATTTCTGAGTGCAGAGCCAGAAGTAACCCCTGAGCACCACCAGGTGTCGCTTAAAAACCAAAAAAAAAAAAAAAAAAAAAAAAAACTAATTCTTTTTTTTTTTTTTTTTTTTTTTTTTTTTTTTTTTTTTGGTTTTTGGGCCACACCCGGTGACGCTCAGGGGTTACTCCTGGCTATGCGCTCAGAAGTCGCTCCTGGCTTGGGGGACCATATGGGACGCCGGGGGATCGAACCGCGGTCCGTCTCCTAGGCTAGTGCAGGTAAGGCAGGCACCTTACCTCGAGCGCCACCGCCCGGCCCCAAATCTAATTCTTTTTGTTTGTTTGTTTTGGTTTGGTTTTTGTTTTAGGGACACACCCAATGACGCTCAGAGGTTACTCCTGGCTATGCGCTCAGAAATTGCTTTTGGGGGCCGGAGAGATAGCATGGAGGTAAGGCGTTTGCCTCTCATGCAGGAGGTCATCGGTTCGAATCCCGGCGTCCCATATATGGTCCTCCCGTGCCTGCCAGGAGCAATTTCTGAGCCTGGAGCCAGGAATAACCCCTGAGCACTGCCGGGTGTGACCCAAAAACCACAAAAAAAAAAAAAAAAAAAAAAAAAGAAATTGCTTTTGGCTTGGGGGACCATATGGGACGCGGGGGTGGGGTGGGGGTGTGTTTGAATTGCAGTATGTCCTAGGTCAGACTTGTGCAAGGTAAACGCTCTACTGCTGCACCACCACTCCGACCCCTCAACATCTAATTCTTTTATTTTTGTCTTGATTTTTGTTTGCTTGTTTTTGGACCACATCAGCCATGCTCAGAGGTTACTCTTAGCTCTGCACACAGGAATCAATACTGGCAGACTCGGGACCATATGGGATGCTGGAGATCAAACTCGGGTCAGCCACGTGCAAGGCAAATGCCCTACCCACTATGCTATCACTCCAAACACCACCCTCCCCTTTTGATTTTGTGTCACACACTGCTTTGCTCAGAGTTCTGTGTTCATGGATCAGTCAGTCCTGGCTGTCTCAGGTGGTGCCTGGAATCAAACCTAGATTAGCCAAGTGCAAGGCAAACACCTTAACCACTATACTATGTCTCTGACCCTCAACATCTAATTCTTGACATAAGACTGTGAAGTAAAATTTCAAAATGATAATAGAAAATTACTCTTAAATTAGAATTTAAAAAGTTGGGGTTGGAGAGATAGCATGGAGGTAAGGCATTTGCCTTTCATAAAGAAAGTCAGTGGTTCGAATCCCGGCATCCCATATGGTCCCCTGAGTCTGCCAGGAGTGATTTCTGAGCATAGAGCCAGGAGTAACCCCTGAGCACTACTGGGTGTGACCCAAAAACCAAAAAATAAATATGGGGCTGGAGAGATAGCATGGAGGTAAGGCATTTGCCTTTCATGCAGAAGGTCAGTGGTTTGAATCCCGGCATCCATATGGTCCCCTGTGCCTGCCAGGGGCGATTTCTGAGCCTAGAGCCAGGAGTAACCCCTGAGCACTGCCGGGTGTGATCCAAAAACCAAAAATAAATAAATTAATTTAAAAAAAAGTTAATCCACTTTGGATCTGAGAGAAAGTTACACCAAGTTAATCCAAGTTACACGCTGGATCTGAGATAGAGAGATAAAGCACTTACTTGCCTTGCACGCAGCTGACCCAGAAACAATCCTCAATACCACATACAGTCCTCCAAGTCTTCTGGGAGTGATTCCTGAGCATATATCCAGGATTATGTAAATCCTTAGTACAGCCAGTTGTTAACCCTTTCCCCTTCCAAAAAAAAAAAAAAAAACAGCAAGTAAATAATAGACTTTATTTTAGGCCAGAGAGATATAACAGTGAGTAGTAGGGCATTTGCCTTGCACATGATCAACATGGATTGGATCCCTAGCAATCCATATGGTCGGCCCTGTCAGGAGTCATTTCTGATTGTAGAGTTATGAGTAACTCCTGAGCATGCTGAGTGTGGCCAAGAAAAGGGGGGGGGCTTATTTTACTTTAGGGGAAGTTGCCTTAGGTTTGTTCTTGGAGGTGCATAGGGGATCTTGTGGTGCTGGGAACCTGGGGATCTCACATGCAAGTTATGTGCTCCAGTCCTTGAAGCTACCTCCACAGCCCCAATTCTACTTCTTTTTCTTTGGTATTTTTGGGCCACACCTGGTGACACCCAGGGGTGACTACTGGCTTTGCGCTCAGAAATTGCTTCTGACAGGCTCGGGGGATCATATGGGATGCTGGGGATTAAACCAGACAGTCCTGGGTCAGCTCTGTGCAAGGCAAATGTCTTACCACTGAGCTATCACTCTGGCCCCACCAATACTTCTTTTCTAGCTCTTCTCCCTCTCTCTTAGTTGTTTTTTTTTTTTTTTTTTTTTTTTTGGTTTTTGGGCCACACCCGGTAACGCTCAGGGGTTACTCCTGGCTATGCGCTCAGAAGTTGCTCCTGGCTTGGGGGACCATATGGGATGCCGGGGGATCGAACTGTGGTCCGTCCAAGGCTAGCGCAGGCAAGGCAGGCACCTTACCTCTTGTGCCACCGCCCGGCCCCTCTCTTAGTTGTTGATGGTTCAGTCTCCAGTGCCACATATGGTCCTCCAGAACCCAACCAGGAGCAATCTGAGTGCAGAGCAAGGAGTAAGAATGAACACAGCTAGGGGCCAGAGAGATAGCATGGAGGTAAGGCCTTTCATGCAGAAGGTCATTGGTTCGAATCCCGGCATCCCATATGATCCCCTGATCCTGCCAGGAGCTATTTCTGAGCAAAGAGCCAGAAGTAACCTCTGAGTGCTGCTGGGTGTGACCCTCTCCCCCCAAAAAAGAAAAGAATGAGCACAGCTGGATGCAACCCAAAATTCAAAAACTTAATTAATTAATTAAAAAATAAAAATATACCAGAGAGATAGCATGGAGGTAGGGCATTTGCCTTTCATGCAGAAGGTCATTGGTTTGAATCCCGGCATCCTATATGGTTCCCTGAGCCTGCCAGGAGCGATTTCTGAGCCTGGAGCCAGGAGTAACCCCTGAGTGCTGCCAGGTGTGACCCAAAAACCAAAACAAAACAAAAAAAATGGCAGAATGATAGTACAATGGGTAAGACATTAGTTTGCCTTACACATGGCTGACCTGGATTTGATTTTCAACATCCTTTATTTTCCTCTGAGCCTACCAGGAGTGATTTCTGAATGCAGAGCCAGGAGGCCAGGAGTAACCCCTGAGTACCACTGGGTGTGGCTCAATAAAAAAATAAATAAAAACAATGGAAAAGAATAAAAGAAAGTAAAGAAAAAAGTCTTCTAAGGAAAAAGAGACACAAAGTAGAATGAATGCCAAGGACCTTGTGAGGAAGGAAATAGATAAAATGTATGCTGAATATTTACAGGAAGACATGGCATGAAAAGATTTGGAAGCAACACATTTTATGGGAGGCAGCCCCATGAAGAATGCAGTATTCTACTAACCTCCTAAACTCAGATGATAAACATGGGTAAATATTAAACTTAATGCTTTTCTTGTTTGTTTTGCTGGGCCATACCCAGTTTAGGGCTTGCTCCCCGTTCTGCTCAGGGATCACTCCTAGTGGTGTTCAGGGATCATGTGTGATGCCTGGGATCTAAAATTGAGTTGGCTGTGTGTACTGCAAGCATCTTACTCTTGTACTGTGCTCCAAACCTAAGCATATGTTTTTGGTTTATTTTTTACTTTTTGTTTTGTTTTTGGGTCACACCTGGCAGTGCTCAGGGGTCATTCCTGGTTCTACGCTCAGAAATCGCTCCTGGCAGGCTCGGGGGACCATATGGGATGCTGGGATTTGAACCAATGACCTTCTGTATGAAAGGCCTTACCTCCATGCTATCTCTCCGGTCCAAATGTTTTTAATGTATTCATTTATTGGGGGGGGCACACTGGCAGTGCTCAGGGGTTACTCCTGGCTCTGCACTCAGAAATCGTCCCTGGCAGGCTCAGGGGACCACATGAGATGCTGGGATTTGAACCACTGCCCA